>NC_134696.1:127093-259593 GCF_050947455.1 Rhinoderma darwinii
GTAATCCTGGCAGTCTCATACCCTCAGGATTTGTAGCCTCCACGCTGCGTCTTGCCTCTAGTATTTGCATTCCCAGCTCCTTGATAATATCATGGAACCGGACTGTTGAGAGGGGAGAGCAGCAAAATCCGGGTGTAGAGGTGCGAGATGGAGGTGCAGCGTCGGGCGGCGGTGTGTTTCTTGGGTTACATGAATAGATGTCAGGGTGTAACGTCCCCCGGAGCAGCTGTCACCTCTCGCCCCCTCGGTAGACACGGAATACTATGGGGCTATGAATTATTATTTTAACCTCATTGCGTTTCCAGCGAGGACATCGTGGGACCCCGTATATTTCTAGAATAATTGATTTCTCCCGGACTTAATAGAAAGGAGAATGCCAAGTCCCTCACATTGTGTATTGTTTTTTGTCATGTCATCTCCCAAAAGGTCAGACATTTGTATCCACAGCGCTTCTGTCTGCGGGGCTTGCCCTCTGCGTTCGCAGTTCGGATTAGGAGGGGCGCCAGAGACTTTCAGTTTGTCTGTTGACAGGTTGAAAAATTGCATCACAAGAAAAAGTGGCCGTTCTGGGCAATGAGCTGGAATGAGTTTCTGGAGGAAACTGTCCCCAAACATCCATGTTCTCCATACGGAAGGTGGCGCTGGAAGCTGATGATTCCTCGCTCTGCAGTTGCCACGGGACACCATAAAATGGTCTCTTCTGTAGACCTTGCAGGGTCTGAGCACAGAATCCAGACTACCTGCCTGACCACATAGGATCCCGTCATTTGTATTAGTTAAGTGTATGAGTCATATCGTTCTCATCAGTCAGGGACTAATGATAAGTCTCCAGCAGCAAATATGGCGGTGGTCTTTATCGGAGCAGGAGAAATCTCCTTCCCTGGCCGCTGACTTTCTCTACACTTTTCCTGAGGAGATGAGGATCTTCCTACTTCATGATCCGGACTCTTCTGTTGGTTGCATCCGCAGTGTGACCCGAACACGAGGAACCTCTCCAGCCTCGGTATCCAGTTCACACGTGGAGCCGCGCAATGTGCGAACACTAGAGAGGCCGGGAGCCTCCTGCGAGGAGGATGAGTGTGATGGGAATGGAGTCGGTGTCATTCGAGGTGAATGTGGCTGAGACTGTTATTATGTGTGTCCTCTGAATAGAAAGAGCAAATTACTCTACAAGGAGGTTTTATGAAGTTCTCCAAATTCCAGAAAAGGTCTGTGCATGTGAAGTGGCGTCTTCTCCACGGCAGATCGTGTAACGGATTTCTTCTGCGCTGTCGTGTGACTGGAATCAAATAAGATTACAAACAAATGACAAGACCCAAAGCTGCGGCACCAAACAGCGTGAGCGGGAAATGTACATCACAGCAAGCGCCAATCTGTACAACGCCAGAGCAGCTGCTCCTTACACCCGGGTCCGAGGCCTTGGGAGAGGTCCCAACACAAAAAACGAAAATGCTAATCCATGAGCGACCCAGTGACCTTACTGCAGCGCCACCACCTGCGCACTCGACACGGTCACACCCAAAATACACGGAAAACACTTTATATGACAGAGGATACTTCAAAGTTCCAGATGATTCTCTCTTCAGCAGAATGGAAATGTATATCTCAGGGTCCTGAGGACAGAAAATACTTGTGACCAGAGGATATTCCGTTAATAAGCCTCATCCTTGATGAGAATAAACGGAGGAAATAATATCTGAAATTTGTAGCACGGCTCAAAAGCTAAAAGCACTGGATGGAGATTACGAGAGCAACTCCCACTGCATGATCTATAATATGGCCCAGCCCCCGAGGAGCAGCCACTCGTCCTTACAACATCTGTCCCTGCTCATCGGAAGACAAGTGGAAAATGAGATGATTAGTGAGATTAAAATAAGATCCAGCCATCTCCTGGAGTGTTGATCTGACACCGGGAACACGTCCCCATCAGGCAGCAGCCAATTGTCCTTATTTTTAAGAGAAAAAAATCCTTATTGTCCCAAAATCAGAACCAATCCCATCTCCAGCATCTACAAGGGAACCTCATAATACTGGATTTCTAGAAAGTCACCCAGACACGGCCAAGATTGTCCAGAACTTTTTGTAGCGCAACTTTTAACTATCGAGTGACAGCTGAAGTCCACATTTGCATCTAACTCAATTTATTTCTCTGGGCTGCTGTAACTCAATAGTTAGAATCGTAGCCCCGGCCTGAAGTCCCCGCGTAGCCCCGGCCTGAAGTCCCCGCGTAGCCCCGGCCTGAAGTTCCCCAGCGTAGCCCCGGCCTGAAGTCCCCGCGTAGCCCCGGCCTGAAGTCCCCACGTAGCCCCGGCCTGAAGTCCCCGCGTAGCCCCGGCCTGAAGTTCCCCAGCGTAGCCCCGGCCTGAAGTCCCCGCGTAGCCCCGGCCTAAAGTCCCCCCGTAGCCCCGGCCTGAAGTTCCCCAGCGTAGCCCCGGCTGAAAGTCCCCGCGTAGCCCCAGCCTGAAGTCCCCGCGTAGCCCCGGCCTGAAGTTCCCCAGCGTAGCCCCGGCCTGAAGTCCCCGCGTAGCCCCGGCCTAAAGTCCCCCCGTAGCCCCGGCCTGAAGTTCCCCTGCGTAGCCCCGGCCTGAAGTTCCCCCGCGTAGCCCCGGCCTGAAGTCCCCGCGTAGCCCCGGCCTAAAGTCCCCCCGTAGCCCCGGCCTGAAGTCCCCGCGTAGTCCTGGCCTAAAGTCCCCGCGTAGCCCCGGCCTGAAGTTCCCCAGCGTAGCCCCGGCTGAAAGTCCCCGCGTAGCCCCAGCCTGAAGTCCCCGCGTAGCCCCGGCCTGAAGTTCCCCAGCGTAGCCCCGGCCTGAAGTCCCCGCGTAGCCCCGGCCTAAAGTCCCCCCGTAGCCCCGGCCTGAAGTTCCCCTGCGTAGCCCCGGCCTGAAGTTCCCCCGCGTAGCCCCGGCCTGAAGTCCCCGCGTAGCCCCGGCCTGAAGTCCCCGCGTAGCTGGAAGCTTAGACCCATGACACAGGATTCCGGCTCGTTGTGTTTGTGCAGAATCTTTGAGTGCAGCTACAGACGGTGATTCTGTAGAAATCTTTATAAAGGTCATATACAGAGGTCACCTGCAGAGGTTGTGGACCTTTTTTTTGAAGCCCCACTTGTCACGGCGAATGTTTGTAATTATGTGAAGTGTCGCTGTGATTGCAGAGTTCAGTACTAGACATGTCTGAGATGACGGAGCGGCGGGGGGATTAGGACAGAGCTCTTTACTAATACTGGGGATGAGGCGTCGGCCACCAGCGGAAGCAGCGCAGGACCAGGGATCGGAGCGCTTCTGTTCTCTCTAATCCTTGCTGGTGTTTTCTTAAACCTCCTGACTCTTCCTCATCTTCATCTTCCTCATTGATTTAACATACAAACCGCCTCCCCCTCCCCCACTGCTGATTAAAGCTTCAGAAGACCCCCCACTTCCAGTCGGCACTCGTGTAGCTCCTAGTTAACCCATCCATTGCCACTCTTAAGGAGTTATGCGGTTCTTAGTTTGTGGGTCCCCTGTAGTAAAGCTGATCATGGGGGGCTTAGCTGCTTGGAGCCTCCAGAATCAGCTGATATTGATAGGCCACCAGTATATGATCGGTGCGGGTCCAACACCTGGACCCCACACCGATTAGCTGCTCCAGCTACTACGGCCGCCGGTTGTTTTGAAGGGTATGCAGTAGTCGGACCCCCAACGATCATAACCTGTGGGTAGGTCACCAGTTGTCTGGTGCTGGCTTCATTCTCTAGATACACAGAGATCTCCGTTTATTAGAACATTCTATGTTGTACAATGAAGAAAATGTTGCAGTAAAGTCCCACCTCCTGCCACGTCACCGCCGCCCGTTTTCTGCTTTTTTATTCTGACTTCCGACGTTTGTTCTCCTGCATTTTTAGGTTTGTTCTTTATTACATTGGGCTTCTGCTGAAACTTAGGCTCCAATAGTCACTGCAGACTTCTGTAATAGTGCGGAGATAAGATCCCAAGAAGCTGGAGAAGAATTCAAGTCATTGTACTCTGTGGACGTCTTAGAGTCCACTCTTACCTGGTCCGACATGGGTCGTGAAAACTAGCGCCAACCTACGAGACAGCTCATTGGGTGGTTTCAAAAGGAATGATCGGCTGTGTATGGGGACAGGTTACTGCGATCACTCGTCCTCATACATTTCCATCATGGCGGCAGCACGTCGCTGATTACACCGGGGGATGCGCCGCCGACAATGATGATATTTAGTGCTACATAAATAATACGAACAGCCGATGAACGAGCGTTTGCCCTATAATGGGCCTTTATTCACTTCTGCCCTTTATCTAATTGGGAGAATTCACTGCAGAATGAAGTTGGTTTTTAGCACTTCCAATGTTTACGCCCCTGATACTTTTGGTGAGCAAACACTTCTTTATGGTCCCAACCCCATGGTGGCCTTACATGCTATGGACTATGTCACCTGGACACCAGGATACTGGATCAGAAGCCCCATAAGACTAGAAGACGGACATCACCAGGTTCCTTGTTAAGACCTGTAGTGGCTCCACACACCCCGTGATCTTCTGCCCGTCTCACTGTAGGATTAGTATTTTGGTCTTTCTTTATCCAGCTCCCCTCCCCCATAAGGCGCATTTTATAGCATATGGAACAAGCGCAGAGCACATCTTCCAGCCGATGGCCGGGGGGCATCATATATTCTGTACAGTCATTTAGGTCATTAACATCACAATATGTTTTGCAATCTCTTTCTCGCTGCACTGAAATGTCTTTTAAATTTCTGCTTGTAGTAAAATAAAATCTACGGAAGTCGTGATAATTATTCTGTGTACATTTGGCACAGATCATTAGCTCCACAAGTTTGTGCGACTTCTACAGACACAATGGTGGGTTATTTATGGGACCGTGCCTTATAAGTAACAAGGTGGTGGCCCGACGGCTCCATCATAGTGGCCGATGGCTCCATCATAGTGGCTGATGGCTCCATCATAGTGGCCGATGGCTCCATCATAGTGGCCGATGGCTCCATCATAGTGGCCGATGGCTCCATCATAGTGGCCGATGGCTCCATCATAGTGGTCCAGCCCCGGAGGTCGTTATCTTAGCAGGATCTTTGCGGTCTCGTCAGTCAGCGCACTAGTGTTAGGCGACGTTCTGGGTCGAGGTTATAATATAAAACACTATGGCCTCATTTACACGAGCGTGTGCGTATTGCTCGCGTTGCCATTGCATTTTGCATGCGTATTGCGCAGCGTTGTTGCATTTTAAACGCGCGCACGACCAGCGTTTACAACGAGCGTAAAAAGCGCAGAGGTCGTTAATGCGAGGCCAGCCTACAAAGAGGCCTGCTGGCCCAACCCCTGCTTGCTGGGAACACAGGTTTTGCGCCTTAATTGCAGCCTCTGCAGAAACCCCAGTGTGTGCTTCTCCATTTGAGTCGTTATTGGCTTTGCACGGCACAGTTATGCCTTCTCAGTCGCTGGCACGTGTGCTTCTTGCGTGGATGATCTCGCGTCGTTTTGGGGACCGTTGACCCATGCTGCAGCACCAGACGCGTGGAAGATGTCGCATTTGGGTTCATCCACTTGTGGCCCAACGAACCTCCAAAGGGCATTTTCATACCCTGTATGAGCACCCCGAAAAATTGAGAGCGTTCTGCCGCTTGTCTGTGGCCACATTTGACCTTCTGCTTGAGCAGATTCGCCCTGGTATCACCTACAAGAATACCAACATGAGATGCTGCATTTCGCCTGAGGAACGTCTGCTTGTGACCTTGAGGTATGTGTGCAGCTGCTATTACTTAGTCAATGACGCTGTCTGCTTCACCAGCCCCCCCTAACATGTGTTGTGGCTTTCTTTTTCTTTCTCTTTGCTTTCTAGATTTCTGGCCACTGGCAATAGTTATCATTCGTTACATTTCGAATTTATTTTGGGAGTGACCACCATTTCGTTCATTGTCACATCCACCTGTGTCGTGTTGTGGCAGAGGTTAAAGAGCACGGTCATGCCTCAGCCCACGACAGAACAGTGGCTACAAATTTCAGAGGGATTTCTTAGAGCAAGTCAATTTCCTAACTGCAATAGTGCCCTAGACGGCAAACACATTCGGGTGAGAAGCCCCCACGCTGTGGGTCGCGATACTATAACTACAGTTTTTTTCTATGGTATTGTTGGCCTTGGTGGACACAAATTATTGTTTCACTATTGTTGACATTGGCTTGTATGGAAGCTCGGCAGATGCCCGCATATTACGTTCATCAAGAATGGGGAAGCGACTCTTGAATAATCGACTGGCGGTGCCGGAACCTTCCATCCTCCCTGGCTCCAGCGGACCCCCAATCCCATATGTCATCGTGGCGGATGAGGGGTTTGCCCTGACAAGGCAAGTCATGCGGCCTTTTGCAAGAAGGGGCTTGGATGAGCGTCGCCGCATGTTCAATCTCCGCCTAGGCCGAGCTCGTAGATGTGTGGAATGTGCCTTTGGCATTAAGTCGAACAGGTGGCGGGTCTTTCTGACGACAATGCAATTGTCCATGCAGAATGTGACACGTGTTATACAAGTGTGTGTCGTTCTGCATAACTTCTGCCGCATTCATGATGCTACCTTTGATGCAGAATATATCCTAACACATGCAGGCACCAGCGACACTGTCCCGGCTATTCCTCTCGGCCGATCTCTCACATCCGGGCTTCGAGTGTGGGATACTTTGGCGGCATATTTTGAGTGCCCATCAGGAGCCGCACCATGGGGGCGTGATGACATTTGAAGGGTTGTCTATTTTTTGGATGTTTCAGGACACAGGTCCCATGTGGCCAGTGTTTGTTGTTTTAGATTATGTTCGTGTAGGGTTAGGGACTCGCAATACATGAGGACCCTTGACGCGGGTTGCGAGCTTATATCTGTGGGGGTTTGATCAGGACATTTGCCATTGGGAAACATGTTTTCAGGAGATAGAATGATGGTCGGCCAAAAGTTAGGCGAGTCAAATTGCGACTGTCCTTAGTGTGCCTAGAGTCACATGACAGAACCCAAACGTTCTCATCTCTTGCAAACAATGGCAAACCCCTATAGATGAACTAATACCTCATAACACGTGTGCATGCATTTGGGCCAAAGCCCAGCAGTGTGTGAGTGTATAGTCTAAAGAAATGTTGGGGAAACATTGTGTTGAGGGGTGTGAAATAAAAACAACACGCAATAGAAACAATGAACATGCATGTTTATGTGTTTGGTCTTCACAGTAGATAAACATGGTGTGGACATAAACACAACAAGGCATTATAGAAAAACAATCACCAACATGGTGGAAAAAACACAGAGGGCCGAGTTGCAAGCCCTTCAAAACTCGTGCTGTCAACGTGCAGCACACTAACACGCTCAGATGTGTTGGTAGTGGTGGCCCGGCGAGGAATAAGCGGGCATTTCAGCACCACTATGCTGGACCTGGAGCTGCGGAGGATGTTCCTCGCCAGCATAGTGGTGCTGATGTTGGCCCTGGTAAGTTGGGACAGGGAAAGGGGGAGGCATAGGTCGCATATAGGGGTGAGGCCGTGCCATCGGGGTGGGTGGGTGATATGGGGCCGGCAAATTTGGCGTGGTGGCTGGCATGGCAAATCCGCGCCACTGTTCGATTGCCGTGAAGCAGTGGTGCGGATTGTGGGGGGGTGTGGAGGAGTCAATCAGAGTGGTGATCGAGGCATGGAGCCGGGCCATCCGATCCATTGGGACCCTCCTTAGTAGGGGAACAATGCCCCGGGCAAAAAAGTCCTGTCCGTCCTCGTCCGCGGCTCGGCTAAGGTACTCTAAAACCCGCGTAATCACTTGCCAGCCGGCGGTTGGCTGTTGAGCACGGCAGCGGCGAGTTGTTGGTCGCGGGGGGCGCTCCTCAACAGGAGAGGCGACGGCCCGTGCAGACTCTACAGGGGCGGGGTCCAGGGGTGTAGGCTCCAGACTAAGGGGCAGCTCAGGTCCAGCAGGAGGATGCGGCTGAGACTCTGTAAAGTCGGTGTCCTCCGCAGTGTCCTCCAAATTGTCGGTGGTTCTGGAATGGGAAAACAGCGTTCAAACATAATAGAGATCATTGCCCAAAACAAACAGGACCTGGGCGAGAAAACATTAGGACACATGCAAAAGCACAATTTCTTACGTCCGCATCTCCATGATGTCCTTCAAGAACATCAGCTGCTTCAGGTAGATATACGGCCGCTTACGCGAGCCACCATCTCAGCTTCTTCCTTTGTCCCCCATTTCTCGATGGAACTGGTCGAGGCAGCTCCGCCAACGGGTTTTTATATCCTGGACTGTTGGACAAACAAATACATGGTCACCCATTGCGACAACGCCCTAACAACTCTGCCCTAAAAATAAATGAGGGGCCCTACCCTGGTAATGACATGCTACACGGTGATGCGGCAGCAACACAAAAGGTCATTTGGCAATTGAGCGGAAGACACATACAGGGCCACAGTACTTCAATAGGGATGACATTGCATCGCTTATAAACACATGGTACTCACCCATCCTACTAATATAATACAATAATAATCGGTAAAGGTAATTGGGAGAAATTTCCCCCCATGCTTCCAGAATCCCCTCCCACAAGTTGGATTGGCTTGATGGGCACTTCTTGCGTACCATACGGTCAAGCTCCTCCCACAACAGCTCTATGGGGTTGGGATCTGGTGACTGCGCTGGCCCCTCCATTACAGATAGAATACCAGCTGCCGGCTTCTTCCCTAAATAGTTCTTGCATCATTTGGAGGTGCTTTGGGTCATTGTCCTGTTGTAGGATGAAATTGGCTCCAATCAAGCGCTGTCCACAGGGTATGGCATGGCGTTGCGGAGTGATCGCCTTCCTTATTCACAATCCCTTTTACCTTGTACAAATCTCCCCCTTTACCCCAGACCATCACATGACCTCCACCATGCTTGACAGATGGCGTCAGGCGCTCTTCCAGCATCTTTTCAGTTGTTCTGCGTCTCACAAATGTTCTTCTATGTGATCCAAACACCTCAAACTTCCATTCGTCTGCCCATAACACTTTTTTCCAATCTTCCTCTGTCCAATGTCTGAGCTTTTGCCCATATTAATCTCTTCCTTTTATTAGCCAGTCTCAGATATGGCTTTTTCTTTGCCACTCTGCCCTGAAGGCCAGCATCCCGGAGTCGCCTCTTCACTGTAGACGTTGACACTGGCGTTTTGCGGGTACTATTTAATGAAGCTGCCAGTTGAGGACCTGTGAGGCGTCTATTTCTCAAACTAGAGACTCTAATGTACTTGTCTTGTTGCTCAGTTGTGCAGCGGGGCCTCACACTTCTCTTCTACTCTGGTTAGAGCCTGTGTGTGCTGTCCTCTGAAGGGAGTAGTACACACCGTTGTAGGAAATCTTCAGTTTCTTGGCAATTTCTCGCATGGAATAGCCTTCATTTCTAAGAACAAGAATAGACTGTCGAGTTTCACATGAAAGCTCCATAACGTTTCCCGCAGTGCTCAATAATGCTGCCTCCACCGTGCTCCATAATGCTGCCTCCGCCGTGCTCCATAATGCTGCCTCCGCCGTGCTCCATAATGCTGCCTCCGCCGTGCTCCATAATGCTGCCTCCGCCGTGCTCCATAATGCTGCCTCCGCCGTGCTCCATAATGCTGCCTCCACCGTGCTCCATAATGCCTCCCCCACTGTGCTCCATAATGCTGCCTCCACCATGCTTAACTGTGGGTATGGGGTTCTTTTGGTGATGTGCAGTGTTAGCTTTGCGCCTAACAAACCTTTTGGAATTATGGCCAAAAAGTTCAATATTTATCTCATCAGACAGAACACGTTTCCCCACATGCTTTTGGCAGACTTGATGTAGGTCTCGGTATAACATGCCGGGCTTGGATGTTCCTTGTTAGAAAAGGCTTCCGTCTTGCCCCCACAGCCGAGATTGTTGTCACACGCACTACACAACCTGAACGTGGCAGAAAGTCAGGCAGCTCCTTGAATGTTGCTGTAGGCGTCTTTGTAGCCTCCTGGAGCAATTTTCGTCTTCTCTTTTCATCAGGTTTTGAGGGACGTCCAGTTCTTGGTAATGTCACTGTTCTGCCAAATGTAATTTACTTCTTGATGATGTCTTCACTCTGTTCCACTGTATATCTAATGCGTTGGAAATTCTTTGGTACGCTTCTCCTGACTGATGCCTTTCAACAATCGGATCCCTTTGATGTGGTGTAAGCTCTTTACAGACCATGGCTTTTACTGTCCCATGCAGCAAAGAAAATGTCAGGAAAATCCTAATAGAAGAGCTGAACTTTATATGGGGTTACTCAGAATCACTGTAAATAATGGCAGCGGAGTACTGACTACTATTCTACATGAGATAAATGTGATTGGCTAATTCTGAACACAACCACATCCCCAATTATAAGAGGGTGTTCACACTTATGCAACCACATTATCGTAGTTTTGTTATTTTTCCCCTCTAAATGATTTCAGTTTGTTTTACACTGGAATGGCTCAGGCTGGTGTAGGTGACCCCCTCCTGCGGACTGTTAGGTGCCCCTGGCTGGTGTAGGTGACCCCCTCCTGCGGACTGTTAGGTGCCCCTGGCTGGTGTAGGTGACCCCCTGCTGTGGACTGTTAGGTGCCCCTGGCTGGTGTAGGTGACCCCCTCCAGCAGACTGCTAAGTGCCCCTGGCTGGTGTGGGTGGCCCCCTCCTGTGGACTGTTAGGTGCCCCTGGCTGGTGTAGGTGACCCCCTCCTGCAGACTGCTAAGTGCTCCTGGCTGGTGTGGGTGGCCCCCTCCTGCGGACTGTTACGTGCCCCTGGCTGGTGTAGGTGACCCTCTCCTGCGGAATGTTACATGCCCCTCAGGGGCGTAGCTAAAGGCTCATGGGCCCCGATGCAAAAGTTCTTATTGGGCCCCCCCCCCGCAAACTTCTCATGGCCGACGGTCCGCAGCTTTCAGCTGCATCGCTGGGTCTCCTAAGTGACAACAATGCAGCACTAGCAGCTGGGGGCGTCACTAAGGCTGGGTTCACACACCCTATTTACGGACGTAATTCGGGCGTTTTAGCCCAGAATTACGTCCGAAAATGCGGCTCAAAAGCGTTGGCAAGCATCTGACCATTCATTCGAATGGGTCTTTACGATGTTCTGTGCCGACGGTCATTTTTTTTACGCGCCGCTGTCAAAAGGCGGCGCGTAAAAAAGACGCCCTCGTCAAAGAAGTGCCTGTCACTTCTTCAGATGTAAATGGAGCCTTTTTCCATGGACTCCATAGAAAAACAGCTCCAATTACATCCGTAATGGACGCAGCGAAAGACGCCGGTAACATGCCATTCTCCTGAAAACAGCACCGTAATTACAGCCGTAATGGACGCTGCCGTGTGAACAGACCCTCAGGGCTTAAAATGTCAGGGGAAATAGCCCCAATACATATGTGTCCGCCCCCAAAAAAATGTGTGTATAGGAGACAGCATAGCATATCTATAGCACTACGACCCTATAAACTATGGATAGGATTAGATACATTGGCTGAGCAGACAGTATCACACATGATAGGATTAGATACAGTGGCTGAGCAGACAGTATCACACATGATAGGATTAGATACAGGGCCCAGCAGACAGTATCACACGATTGGATTAGATACACAGCTCAGCAGACAGTATCACACATAATTGGATTAGATACAGGGCCCGGCTCGCTGACATTGCGGCTCCAGCGCTGGACCCAGGAAAGGTAAGGATAATAATTTTGCTTCTTTATGTTTTACTGATTATTTTTGTGTGTTTGTGTTTTTTTACAGGTTCGGTTGTTGGACTTCGGAGAGGCCAACACTGACCCCCATTATTACCCCGGTACCCACCGCCACCAGGAGTACTGGGAAGAGCCAGGTACGAACCAGTACCCGACCATCTGTAGTGACGGTCAGGTACCGGGGCGGCCGCAGGCTGGTAGTATTAGGCTGGGGAAGGCCAAAAACAGTGGCCCCTACCACCCTGGTAATGCTGCCTGCTGCTGCTGTGTTGTATTGAGGGGGGACCCGACATCGTTCTTTCCAATTATTATTTTTTTTTTTAAATGACGTGGGTTCCCCCCCATTTTTCATAACCAGCCAGATACAATAAAGCAGCAGCAGCCTAGCATTACCAGGGTGGGAAGGGCCACTGTTTTTGGCCTTTCCCTTCCTGATAATACCAGCCTGCGGCCGCCCCATTGCCCGGCCATCACTACAGATGGTCAAGTACTGGATGGTACCCGGCTCTTCCCAGAACCCCTGGTGGCGGTGGGTACCGGGGTAATAAAGAGGGTTAGTGTTCGCCTCTGCTCCGGCTAACACTAAGCCCCGCCTTAGCAATGGATGCTGTCAATCAGCCGGCGGCCATTACTAAGGCGGTAGTAATATAGTTTAAAAAAAAATATAGAAAAAATATTTTATTGAAATAAAAAAAAAACACACAACCCTCATTATCCATTATACTGATAATAAAAAAAAAGCCGTCATCGAAGTCGTCCTGGAATCCGACGTAGTCCAACGACCGAACCTGTAAGAAAACACACAAAAAAAACGATTAGTAACACATGTGTTAGGCTTAGATACAGGGCCCATGTGTGATACTGTCTGTGGGACCCTGTATCTAAGCCTATCACAAGGTAGGCTTAGATACAGGGCCCCAGCAGACAGTAATCTTATACAGTATAAGATTACTGTCTGCTGGGGCCCTGTATCTAAACCTACAGTGTGGTAAGCTTATATACTGGGCCCATCAGACAGGCTCACACATGGGCCATGTATCTAAGCCTACCATGTGATTGGCTTAGATACAGGGCCCAGCAGACAGCATCACACAATCTGTCATCCTGTCTCATGGGCCCCCTAAGCCTGCTACATCGTAGGCTTAGGGGTTGTGCAGTCCCTAAATATTGATGGGCTGTCCTCAGGATAGGCCATCAATAGCTGATATGTCGGGGTCCGACTCCCGGGACCCGCCAATCAGCTGTTTTGAAGGGGCCGCAGCACTCGTACGAGAGCTGCTTCCCCTTCATTTCACCACTCGCTCACACTGTGAATCGCCAACACGGATTCACAGTGTGACCGGAATGAAGTGACCGGAATGAAGGGGAGCAGCTCTCGTACGAGTGCTGCGGCCCCTTCAAAACAGCTGATTGGCGGGTCCCGGGAGTCGGACCCGCCAGTCAGGGCTAATCTTACCCTCCTCTTCAGCCGCGGCGGTAGTTCTGTCGTCTCGATGCTGTGCGCGGCGCATAGCGCTGTGACGTCAGGACCTCCGCTGCGATCCGGAACCAGGAAGGTAAGTAAAGTCTGTTACTATAGTAACAGGGGCCCGCGGCCCGAGTTACTATAGTAACTTTTTATTGATGTGGTGCGGGGGGCTTCGGGGCCCGGTCGCAATTACGACCGCTGCGACCCCTATAGCTACGCCAGTGGCAATACGACCCTATAAACTATGGATAGGATTAGATACATTGGCTCAGCAGAAGTATTACACATGACAGGATTAGATACAGTGGCTCAGCAGACAGTATCACACATGACAGGATTAGATACACAGCTCAGCAGACAGTATCACACATGATAGGATTAGATACACAGCTCAGCAGACAGTATCACACATGATAGGATTAGATACAGTGGCTCAGCAGACAGTATCACACATGATAGGATTAGATACAGTGGCTCAGCAGACAGTATCACACATGACAGGATTAGATACACAGCTCAGCAGACAGTATCACACATGATAGGATTAGATACAGTGGCTCAGCAGACAGTATCACACATGATAGGATTAGATACAGGGCTCAGTAGACAGTATCACACATGATAGGATTAGATACACAGCTCAGCAGACAGTTTCACACATGATAGGATTAGATACAGGGCTCAGCAGACAGTATCACACATGATTGGATTAGATACACGGCTCAGCAGACAGTATCACACATGATAGGATTAGATACACGGCTCAGCAGAGAGTATCACACATGATAGGATTAGATACAGGGCTCAGCAGACAGTATCACACATGATAGGATTAGATACACAGCTCAGCAGATAGTATCACACATGATAGGATTAGATACACAGCTCAGCAGGCAGTATCACAAATGATAGGATTACATACACAGCTCAACAGACAGTATCACACATGATAGGATTAGATACACAGCTCAGCAGACAGTATCACACATGATAGGATTAGATACACAGCTCAGCAGACAGTATCACACATGATAGGATTAGATACAGGGCTCAGTAGACAGTATCACACATTGATAGGATTAGATACAGAGCTCAGCAGATAGTATCACACATGATAGGATTAGATACACGGCTCAGCAGACAGTATCACACATGATAGGATTAGATACACAGCTCAGCAGATAGTATCACACATGATAGGATTAGATACACGGCTCAGCAGACAGTATCACACATGATAGGATTAGATACACAGCTCAGCAGACAGTATCACACATGGTAGGATTAGATACTCAGCTCAGCAGACAGTATCACACATGATAGGATTAGATACACTGGCTCAGCAGCCAGTATCACACATGATGGGATTAGATACACAGCTCAGCAGACAGTATCACACATGATAGGATTAGATACACAGCTCAGCAGACAGTATCACACATGATACGATTAGATACACAGCTCAGCAGACAGTATCACACATGATAGGATTAGATACACAGCTCAGCAGACAGTATCACACATGATAGGATTAGATACACAGCTCAGCAGACAGTATCACACATGATAAGATTAGATACACAGCTCAGCGGACAGTATCACACATGATAGGATTAGATACACAGCTCAGCAGACAGTATCACACATGATAGGATTAGATACACAGCTCAGCAGACAGTATCACACATGATTGGATTAGATACACAGCTCAGCAGACAATATCACACATGATAGGATTAGATACACGGCTCAGCAGACAGTATCACACATGATAGGATTAGATACAGGGCCCGGCTCGCTGACATTGCGGCTCCAGCGCTGGACCCAGGAAAGGTAAGAATAATAATAATTTTGCTTTTTTGTGTTACTGATTATTTTTGTGTTATTTTACAGGTTCGGTTGTTGGACGACTTCGGATTCGAGGACTTCAATGACAGCTTTTTTATTTTATTAAAATGGATAACGGGGGTTGTGTTTTTGTATTCAATAAAATATTTTTTCTATGTCCTTGTATTTTTTTAAACGTTATTATCACCGCCTTAGTAATGGCCGCCGGCTGATTGACAACCTCCATTACTAAGGCGGGGCTTAATGTTAGCAGGTGCAGAGGCTACACTAACCCCCATTATTACCCCGATACCAACCGCCACCAGCTGCTTCCCCTTCATTTCCCTCACTCGCTCACACTGTGAATCGCCGACACGGATTCAGTGTAAACCAGTGACCGGAATAAAGGGACCGGAATGAAGGGGAAGCAGCTGTTGAACGAGTTTTGCGGCCCCTTCAAAACAGCTGATTGGCCGGCTCCCGGGAGCCGGACCCTGCCAATCAGCTTTAACAGACAGGAATATTAATCTTACTTCCTCTTCAGCCGCAACGGAGCTCCTGTCCTCTCGATGTTGTGCGCGGCGCACAGCTATGTGACGCCAGGACCTCCGCTGCGTTCCGGAAAAAGGAAGGTAAGTACTGTCAGTTACTATAGTAACAGGGGCCCGGTCGTATAGTAACTTTTTATTGATGTGTTGCGGGGGGCTGCGGGCCCCCCTGGCTTCGGGGCCCGGTCGTAATTACGACCGCTGCGACCCCTATAGCTACGTCACTAGTGCCCCTGGATCCTACGATTTTGTCCGTTCTTCTGTATAATATATTGTAGTGACGCGTGCGCGGGGAGTCTTCGGTTTCTTCTGTCCGCGTGGCGTTGTAGCTGGCGGCGAGCACGGATCGGGTGTGAAGCCCCCGGGCGTTGCCTGCTGCCGGTAACCTGAACTCCCACCCACCAGGTGTCAATTCCAATACACCTAAAGCTACGAGGAAATGTTACGGATCTATAAAGAAGTGGCCGACCCGTTACATGGAGAGACCGTCTGTGATTTCTGGGGGGAGGGGGTGCTCCGCAGGAGCGGCTCTGGAGGTTCGGTTCCCCGCAGCGCGCCACGCCCTCCAGTATATAATACAGGGAGCGGGGCAGATGGCGCGTGTGGACGCGGCACGTCAGATCATTCCTTCATATTCTACATCTCATTTCCAGATTAAAATAACTCAAAATCCAATTCGGCCTCTAAGGGATGAAGAAGCGTCCAGGGCCCCGCGGAGCAGCTGGATAGGGCCACTTCCTGACGCGGGGCGGGACGGCTGTTCCTGTGCACGGCGCAGCACGGACTCTCTCGTTTACATTACTACAGGCGAGGAAGCCGAGCCGCAAGGATTGCAAGTGGCCACCAGGTGGCGAAATCACACCGTGTGACAAAGATACTGCACTAAAGTTCTGTACAGGAAATCAAAATCCCCCCCCCCCAGATAGAGATACATAGATAGATAGATAGATAGATAGATAGATAGATAGATAGATAGACAGACAGACAGACAGACAGACAGACAGACAGACAGACAGACAGACAGACAGACAGATAGATAGATAGATAGATAGATAGATAGATAGATAGATAGATAGATAGATAGATAGATAGATAGATTTCTGTATGGGGTGTATATATATACACACACACCCCCATCCTGACATACAATCTATATATATACAGTGAAGGAAATAAGTATTTGATCCCTTGCTGATTTTGTACGTTTGCCCGCTGTCAAAGTCATGAACAGTCTAGAATTTTTAGGCTAGGTTAATTTTACCAGTGAGAGACAGATTATATAAAAAAAACAAAAAAACAGAAAATCACATTGTCAAAATTACATATATTTATTTGCATTGTGCACAGAGAAATAAGTATGTGACCCCCGACCAACCATTAAGAGTTCAGCCTCCTCCAGACCAGTTACTGCTCCAAATCACCTTGGTGCCTGCATTATAGACAGCTCTTACATGGTCACCTGTATAAGAGACTCCTGTCCACAGACTCAATGATCAGTCTGACTCTAACCTCTACAACATGGGCAAGACCAAAGAGCTTTCTAAGGATGTCAGGGACAAGATCATAGACCTGCACAAGGCTGGAATGGGCTACAAAACCATAAGTAAGACGCTGGGTGAGAAGGAGACAACTGTTGGTGCAATAGTAAGAAAATGGAAGACATACAAAATGACTGTCAATCGACATCGATCTGGGGCTCCATCCAAAATCTCACCTCGTGGGGTATCCTTGATCCTGAGGAAGGTGAGAGCTCAGCCGAAAACTACACGGGGGGAACTTAATGATCTCAAGGCAGCTGGGACCACAGTCACCAAGAAAAACATTGGTAACACATTACAATCCTGCAGTGCCCGCAAGGTCCCCCTGCTCAAGAAGGCACATGTACAGGCCCGTCTGAAGTTTGCAAATGAACATCTGGATGATTCTGAGAGTGATTGGGAGAAGGTGCTGTGGTCAGATGAGACTAAAATTGAGCTCTTTGGCATTAACTCAACTCGCCGTGTTTGGAGGAAGAGAAATGCTGCCTATGACCCAAAGAACACCGTCCCCACTGTCAAGCATGGAGGTGGAAACATTATGTTTTGGGGGTGTTTCTCTGTTAAAGGCACAGGACTACTTCACCGCATCAATGGGAGAATGGATGGAGCCATGTACCGTCAAATCCTGAGTGACAACCTCCTTCCCTCCACCAGGACATTAAAAATGACTCGTGGCTGGGTCTTCCAGCACGACAATGACCCGAATCATACAACCAAGGCAACAAAGGAGTGGCTCAAAAAGAAGCACTATAAGGTCATGGAGTGGCCTAGCCAGTCTCCAGACCTTAATCCCATCGAAAACTTATGGAGGGAGCTGAAGATCCGAGTTGCCAAGCAACAGCCTCGAAATCTTAATGATTTACAGATGATCTGCAAAGAGGAGTGGGCCAAAATTACATCCAACATGTGTGCAAACCTCATCATCAACTACAAAAAACGTCTGACTGCTGTGCTTGCCAACAAGAGTTTTGCCACCAAGTATTAAGTCTTGTTTGCCAAATGGATCAAATACTTATTTCTCTGTGCACAATGCAAATAAATATATATCATTTTGACAATGTGATTTTATTTTTTTTATTTTTATATAATTTATCTCTCACTGGTAAAATTAACCTAGCCTAAAAATTCTAGACTGTTCATGACTTTGACAGTGGGCAAACTTACAAAATCAGCAAGGGATCAAATACTTATTTTCTTCACTGTATACACACACCCCCATCCTGACATTATATATATATATTACACCCCCGTCATGACATACAATATATATCTGTACATGACTTTCTAATGCTCGGGGGCTCCAGAGATTGTACATTTTCATTGGGCCGGAGTTTCTATATCGAGGCCTCACAGAGGTTTGACCTTTTACGCAATAATAATGAAGTTAACGTAAAGGACGAAGTGGATCCAGCTTTGGGTCGGTCCTGGTGCTGCAGCGCAGAGACCGCAGAACCCACACACTGACTGCGTTATATTGCGGTCTCGTGGGCGCTCGGAACCTGCGTTTTGCTAATTGTGGACTGGGTGGGTCTGAGCGCCCACAACACATTATTGCCGGGCTATAGCAGCTGTTCTGTGCGGGGGTGGAGGAGAAGCTTCTAGAGAGACACTGAAGACCGTGCTGTACCCCAAATAAACACTGGAGTCTGGTATATAATACCGCAGCCTCATACGTTGTATACCATATAGTCAGTATGGCAAACACTGCCCCGAGGGTACAATACTCCCGGCTGTCAGACATACAATACCCAGATCGTGTCATACTGCGCCCAGATCAATAGTGCCACCATATCACATAGCAGCCATCACCCCCTTGTTCCCATGTGCCCTCTGCTGGCAGTGGCGGATGTACATAATTATATACAGAAGATACCCAGGTTATACCAGCATGCTCCATATCACTATATACAGGAAGATGTATAACTTATACCAGCTGTACCTATATAATTATATACAGGAGATACACATGTTATACCAGCATGCTCCATATCACTATATACAAGAAGATGTATAACTTATACCAGTGGCGTAACTACCGCGGTAGCAGCAGTAGCGGCTGCTACGGGGCCCGGGGCTTGAGGGGGCCCGGTGGCGCCGCTAGCAGCCGTTATGGCTACTACAGCGGTAGCGTCGCTACTGTGGGGCCCGCGACGCCGAGCCTTACACAGGCCATCTCATGCCTGTAGGTGTCGCTAGCACCGGAGGGGGCCCCAGTGCTAGCGGCAGCCAAATACATGAATGGCCGGGCATGTTCCGTGCCTGACCATCCAGTGCCTTACAATGACACTGATTGGCTAGCGGCGCGATGACATCATCGCGCCGCTTCCATGCTTGGAAGGTGCTGATTGGCGGGGCAAGTCATTCTGCCCCGCCAATCAGCGTCATTGGAGGACGCTCGTTCAACTCCTGCAGACATGCTCAGAAGAGAGCATGTCTGCATCGCCAGTGAACAGCGTGGGAACCGGAGAATGTGAGTATGTCAAGTTTTTGTTTTTTTTCCCCTCATAAAAATGTGAATGGCATTATCTATGGGGGGGGGGGGGGTCATCTTTATGTGGGCTATTATATATAGGGGGTCTATATGTGGGGCAGTAGCTACAGGGGGGGTCTATATGTGGGGGTGTGGGCCATTATATACAGGGGGCTCTATATGTGGGCCATTATATACAGGGGGGTCTATATGTGGGGGTGTGGGCCACTATATACAGGGGGCTCTATATGTGGGCCATTATATACAGGGGGCTCTATATGTGGGCCACTATATACAGGGGGGTCCATATGTGGGCCACTATATACAGGGGGGTCTATATGTGGGCCACTATATACAGGGGGGTCTATATGTGGGACACTATATACAGGGGTGGGTTACCTGTGGGGCACTAGCAACAGGGTGGCTATATGTAGTGCACAGTCTACAGGGGTGGGCTATATGTGGGACACTATATACAGGGGGAGCTATATGTGAGACACTATATACAGAGGTGGGCTATACGTGGAGCACTAACTATAGGGGAAGCTATATGTAGGGCAGCACGGTGGCTCAGTGGTTAGCACTATTGCCTTGCAGCTCTGGAGTCCATATGTGGGCACTATCTACAGGGGCTTCTATGTAGGTCACTATCTACAGGGGACATGTTGTGTGTTTGTGACAGTTATATTTAGATGTGTTGAGAATTTTAACTTCGTTTTATAGGTGCAGAAATGTTTTAAAAGTGAGAAGCTGAAGACATCTAAACGGAAAACTGCAGAAATGGGTCATGGCCGGGAGAAATCCATCATAGATGTCTGAACCGGAGGGAGAAGAAAAGAACTAGAATCTGAGACGTCACCGGTGAGTCACTTAATGTAAATGTTTATTCTGCCTCTAATCAGTACTGTAGTCACTGTATGATCTGCAGCGAGATGATGGTGATAGGATTTTTTTTGTGAAACCGCATCTCCCAGCATATCCTTACCATTGTTCCGGCCATGCTGGGAGCTGTAGTTTTACGCCGTACAAACTTATACGCAGTGGCGTAACTACCGCTATAGCAGCCGTAGTGACTTCTACAGGGCCTGCAGCATGAGGGGGCCCGTGCCACCCGCCGGCACGGCCCCCTCCCATGGCCGCAGGCTCCGCTAGCAGCCGCTATGGCTGCTACAGCGCGACGCCACTGAAGGGGTTGTTCCTACATAAGACATGCATCCCCTATCCACAGGATAGGGGATACATGTGGGATCGCTGGGACGCACAGCGATGAGGAGAACGGGGGACCGAAAGTCCCCCCTAAGTTCTCCATGACAAACCTCGGACTTCCGGGGTCTGTGTCGGCAGCTCCGTAGAAATGAATGGAGCGCCGGTCGCGCTTGTGCGCATGTGTGACCAGCGCTCCTTTCATTTTTATTGAACTGCGCAGACGCCGGAAGTCCGAGGTTAGTCATGGAGAACTTCGGGGGACTTTCGGTCCCCCGTTCTCCTTATCGCTGCCAGTGATCACACATGTATCCCCTATCCTGTGGATAGGGGATGCATGTCTTTTGTAGGACAAACTATAGGACGTTTTTTTTGGGGGGGGGGGCTATATAGCGTTATCTACAGGGGGGGCTGTATGGCGTTATCTACAGGGGGGCTGTATGGCGTTATCTACAGGGGGGCTGTATGGCGTTATCTACAGAGGGAGTCTGTATGGCGTTATCTACAGGGGGGCTGTATGGCGTTATCTGCAGGGGCTGTGTATGGTGCTATCTATAGGGGGGCGCTGTGTGGTGGAATCTATAGGGAGGCACTATCTACAAGGGGGGGGGGGGTTGTGTGATACCCAGCAGAGGGGGGGCCCCAGTCAAAAGTTTGCTATGGGGCCCAGTCTTTCCTAGTTACGCCCCTGACTTATACCAGCTGTACATATATAATTATATACAGAAGATACCCAGGTTATACCAGCATGCTCCATATCACTATATACAAGAAGATGTATAACTTATACCAGCTGTACATATATAATTATATACAGAAGATACCCAGGTTATACCAGCATGCTCCATATCACTATATACAAGAAGATGTATAACTTATACCAGCTGTACATATATAATTATATACAGAAGATACCCAGGTTATACCGGCATGCTCCATATCACTATATACAAGAAGATGTATAACTTATACTAGCTGTACATATATAATTATATACAGAAGATACCCAGGTTATACCGGCATGCTCCATATCACTATATACAAGAAGATGTATAACTTATACCAGCTATACATATATAATTATATACAGAAGATACCCGGGCTATACCAGCATGCTCCATATCACTATATACAAGAAGATGTATAACTTATACCAGCTGTACATATATAATTATATACAGGAGATACCCAGGTTATACCAGCATGCCCCATATCACTATATACAAGAAGATGTATAACTTATACCAGCTGTACATATATAATTATATACAGAAGATACCCAGGTTATACCAGCATGCTCCATATCACTATATACAAGAAGATGTATAACTTATACCAGCTGTACATATATAATTATATACAGAAGATACCCAGGTTATACCAGCATGCTCCATATCACTATATACAAGAAGATGTATAACTTATACTAGCTGTACATATATAATTATATACAGAAGATACCCAGGTTATACCGGCATGCTCCATATCACTATATACAAGAAGATGTATAACTTATACTAGCTGTACATATATAATTATATACAGGAGATACACATGTTATACCAGCATGCTCCATATCACTATATACAAGAAGATTTATAACTTCTACCAGCTGTACATATATAATTATATACAGGAGATACCCAGGTTATACCAGCATGCTCCATATCACTATATACAAGAAGATGTATAACTTATACCAGCTGTACATATATAATTATATACAGCAGATGCCCAGGTTATACCAGCATGCTCCATATCACTATATACAAGAAGATGTATAACTTATACCAGCTGTACATATATAATTATATCCAGAAGATGCCCAGGTTATACCAGCATGCTCCATATCACTATATACAAGAAGATGTATAACTTATACCAGCTGTACATATATAATTATATACAGGAGATAACCAGGTTATACCAGCATGCTCCATATCACTATATACAAGAGGATGTATAACTTATACCAGCTGTACATATATAATTATATACAGAAGATACCCAGGTTATACCAGCATGCTCCATATCACTATATACAAGAAGATGTATAACTTATACCAGCTGTACATATATAATTATATACAGAAGATACCCAGGTTATACCAGCATGCTCCATATCACTATATACAAGAAGATGTATAACTTATACCAGCTGTACATATATAATTATATACAGGAGATACCCAGGTTATACCAACATGCTCCATATCACTATATACAAGAAGATGTGTAACTTATACCAGCTGTACATATATAATTATATACAGGAGATACCCAGGTTATACCAGCATGCTCCATATCACTATATACAGGAATATGTATAACTTATACTAGCTGTACATATATAATTATATACAGAAGATACCCAGGTTATACCAGCATGCTCCATATCACTATATACAAGAAGATGTATAACTTATACCAGCTGTACATATATAATTATATACAGAAGATACCCAGGTTATACCGGCATGCTCCATATCACTATATACAGGAAGATGTATAACTTATACCAGCTGTACATATATAATTATATACAGAAGATACCCAGGTTATACCAGCATGCTCCATATCACTATATACAAGAAGATGTATAACTTATACCAGCTGTACATATATAATTATATACAGGAGATACCCAGGTTATACCAGCATGTTCCATATCACTATATACAGGAAGATGTATAACTTATACCAGCTGTACATATATGATTATATATAGAAGATACCCAGGTTATACCAGCATGCCCCATATCACTATATACAAGAAGATGTATAACTTATACCAGCTGTACATATATAATTATATACAGAAGATACCCAGGTTATACCAGCATGCTCCATATCACTATATACAAGAAGATGTATAACTTATACCAGCTGTACATATATAATTATATACAGAAGATACCCAGGTTATACCAGCATGCTCCATATCACTATATACAAGAAGATGTATAACTTATACTAGCTGTACATATATAATTATATACAGAAGATACCCAGGTTATACCGGCATGCTCCATATCACTATATACAAGAAGATGTATAACTTATACTAGCTGTACATATATAATTATATACAGGAGATACACATGTTATACCAGCATGCTCCATATCACTATATACAAGAAGATGTATAACTTATACAAGCTGTACATATATAATTATATACAGAAGATACCCAGGTTATACCAGCATGCTCCATATCACTATATACAAGAAGATGTATGACTTATACCAGCTGTACATATATAATTATATACAGCAGATGCCCAGGTTATACCAGCATGCTCCATATCACTATATACAAGAAGATGTATAACTTATACCAGCTGTACATATATAATTATATCCAGAAGATGCCCAGGTTATACCAGCATGCTCCATATCACTATATACAAGAAGATGTATAACTTATACTAGCTGTACATATATAATTATATACAGAAGATGCCCAGGTTATACCAGCATGCTCCATATCACTATATACAAGAAGATGTATAACTTATACCAGCTGTACATATATAATTATATACAGAAGATACCCAGGTTATACCAGCATGCTCCATATCACTATATACAAGAAGATGTATAACTTATACCAGCTGTACATATATAATTATATACAGGAGATACCCAGGTTATATCAGTATGTTCCATATCACTATATACAGGAAGATGTATAACTTATACCAGCTGTACATATATGATTATATATAGAAGATACCCAGGTTATACCAGCATGCTCCATATCACTATATACAAGAAGATGTATAACTTATACCAGCTGTACATATATAATTATATACAGAAGATACCCAGGTTATACCAGCATGCTCCATATCACTATATACAAGAAGATGTATAACTTATACCAGCTGTACATATATAATTATATACAGGAGATAACCAGGTTATACCAGCATGCTCCATATCACTATATACAGGAAGATGTATAACTTATACCAGCTGTACATATATAATTATATACAGAAGATACCCAGGTTATACCAGCATGCTCCATATCACTATATACAAGAAGATGTATAACTTATACCAGCTGTACATATATAATTATATGCAGAAGATACCCAGGTTATACCAGCATGCTCCATATCACTATATACAGGAAGATGTATAACTTACACCAGCTGTACATATATAATTATATACAGAAGATACCCAGGTTATACCAGCATGCTCCATATCACTATATACAAGAAGATGTATAACTTACACCAGCTGTACATATATAATTATATACAGAAGATACCCAGGTTATACCAGCATGCTCCATATCACTATATACAAGAAGAGGTAAAACTTATACCAGCTATACATATATGATTATATATAGAAGATACCCAGGTTATACCAGCATGCTCCATATCACTATATACAAGAAGATGTATAACTTATACCAGCTGTACATATATAATTATATACAGGAGATAACCAGGTTATACCAGCATGCTCCATATCACTATATACAAGAGGATGTATAACTTATACCAGCTGTACATATATAATTATATACAGAAGATACCCAGGTTATACCAGCATTCTCCATATCATTATATACAAGAAGATGTATAACTTATACCAGCTGTACATATATAATTATATACAGAAGATACCCTGGTTATACCGGCATGCTCCATATCACTATATACAGGAAGATGTATAACTTATACCAGCTGTACATATATAATTATATACAGAAGATACCCAGGTTATACCAGCATGCTCCATATCACTATATACAAGAAGATGTATAACTTATACCAGCTGTACATATATAATTATATGCAGAAGATACCCAGGTTATACCAGCATGCTCCATATCACTATATACAAGAAGATGTATAACTTATACCAGCTGTACATATATAATTATATACAGAAGATACCCAGGTTATACCAGCCGTACATATATAATTATATCCAGAAGATACCCAGGTTATACCAGCATGCTCCATATCACTATATACAGGAAGATGTATAACTTATACCAGCTGTACATATATAATTATATACAGAAGATACCCAGGTTATACCAGCATGCTCCATATCACTATATACAAGAAGATGTATAACTTACACCAGCTGTACATATATAATTATATACAGAAGATACCCAGGTTATACCAGCATGCTCCATATCTCTATATACAAGAAGATGTATAACTTATACCAGATGTACATATATAATTATATACAGGAGATATCCAGGTTATACCAGCATGCTCCATATCACTATATACAAGAAGATGTATAACTTATACCAGCTGTACATATATAATTATATACAGAAGATACCCAGGTTATACCAGCATGCTCCATATCACTATATACAAGAAGATGTATAACTTATACCAGCTGTACATATATAATTATATACAGAAGATACCCAGGTTATACCAGCATGCTCCATATCACTATATACAAGAAGATGTATAACTTATACCAGCTGTACATATATAATTATATACAGAAGATACCCAGGTTATACCAGCATTCTCCATATCACTATATACAAGAAGATGTATAACTTATACCAGCTGTACATATATAATAATATACAGGAGATACCCAGGTTATACCAGCATGCTCCATATCACTATATACAAGAAGATGTATAACTTATACCAGCTGTACATATATAATTATATACAGAAGATACCCAGGTTATACCAGCATGCTCCATATCACTATATACAAGAAGATGTATAACTTATACCATCTGTACATATATAATTATATACAGAAGATACCCAGGCTATACCAGCATTCTCCATATCACTATATACAGGAAGATGTATAACTTATACCAGCTGTACATATATAATTATATACAGAAGATACGCAGGTTATACCAGAGTGCCCACATGTGGCGTGTCCGGGGTGTCCTCAGGGCGTGTGAAGTGACGCTGGGTTTGTCATGCGTTTATACTCACAAGTCCAGGTGACATGTACAGCACAATGCTTGAGGATCCTTGAGCTCTGTCTACACCTCCTGTCAGTCCTGTGGCTGGCGCTCTGCGATAAAGACACACTGGCAGGAACATTGGCAGCTACGTTCTAGGTTATCAGCTGATTAATCCCTCGCATAGATCGGTGGTGGACGGCAGAGGACCAGGGGGCCCCAGGGTCTTCTCAGGCCATCATTTCCTGAGATTGAGGCCTTCCACTTACTATCAGCGCATCATGTGGCAGATTTCCTGGATTATTAGGCTGGCGGCAACCGGACTATTCACTATGAGGAGGAATGAGGACGCTGATCACAAGAGCTTACAATCTATGAGGTGAGGAGTAAGGACGCTGATCACAAGAGCTTACACTCAATGAGGAGAGGAGGAGTGAGGACGCTGATCACAAGAGCTTACAATCTATGAGGAGAGGAGGAGTGAGGACGCTGATCACAAGAGCTTACAATCTATGAGGGGAGGAGGAGTGAGGACACTGATCACAAGAGCTTACAATCTATGAGGAGAGGAGGGAGGACGCTGATCACAAGAGCTTACAATCTATGAGAAGAGGAGGAGTGAGGACACTGATCACAAGAGCTTACAATCTATGAGGAGAGGAGGAGAGGAGGAGTGACGACGCTGATCACAAGAGCTTACAATCTATGAGGAGGAGAGGAGTGAGGACGCTGATCACAAGAGCTTACAATCTATTAGGAGGAGAGGAGTGAGGACGCTGATCACAAGAGCTTATAATCTATGAGGAGAGGAGGGAGGACGCTGATCACAAGAGCTTACAATCTATGAGGAGGAGGAGTGAGGACGCTGATCACAAGAGCTTACAATCTATGAGAAGAGGAGGAGTGAGGACACTGATCACAAGAGCTTACAATCTATGAGGAGAGGAGGAGTGAGGACGCTGATCACAAGAGCTTACAATCTATGAGGAGGAGAGGAGTGAGGACGCTGATCACAAGAGCTTACAATCTATGAGGAGGAGAGGAGTGAGGACGCTGATCACAAGAGCTTACAATCTTTGAGGAGAGGAGGAGGGAGGACACTGATCACAAGAGCTTACAATCTATGAGGAGAGGAGTGAGGACGCTGATCACAAGAGCTTACAATCTATGAGGAGGAGGAGTAAGGACGCTGATCACAAGAGCTTACAATCTATGAGGAGGAGAGGAGTGAGGACGCTGATCACAAGAGCTTACAATCTATGAGGAGAGGAGTGAGGACGCTGATTAAAAGAGCTTACAATCTATGAGGAGAAGAGTGAGGACGCTGATCACAAGAGCTTACAATCTATGAGAAGAGGAGGAGTGAGGACGCTGATCACAAGAGCTTACAATCTATGAGGAGGAGAGGAGTGAGGACGCTGATCACAAGAGCTTACAATCTATGAGGAGGAGAGGAGTGAGGACGCTGATCACAAGAGCTTACAATCTATGAGGAGAGGAGGAGTGAGGACGCTGATCACAAGAGCTTACAATCTATGAGGAGAGGAGGAGTAAGGACACTGATCACAAGAGCTTACAATCTATGAGGAGAGGAGTGAGGACGCTGATCACAAGAGCTTACAATCTATGAGGAGAGGAGTGAGGACACTGATCACAAGAGCTTACAATCTATGAGGAGGAGAGGAGTGAGGACGCTGATCACAAGAACTTACAATCTATGAGGAGAGGAGTGAGGACACTGATCACAAGAGCTTACAATCTATGAGGAGAGGAGGAGTGAGGACGCTGATCACAAGAGCTTACAATCTATGAGGAGAGGAGTGAGGACACTGATCACAAGAGCTTACAATCTATGAGGAGGAGAGGAGTGAGGACGCTGATCACAAGAGCTTACAATCTATGAGGAGGAGAGGAGTGAGGACGCTGATCACAAGAGCTTACAATCTGTGAGGAGGAGAGGAGTGAGGACGCTGATCACAAGAGCTTACAATCTATGAGGAGGAGAGGAGTGAGGACGCTGATCACAAGAGCTTACAATCTATGAGAAGAGGAGTGAGGACGCTGATCAGAAGAGCTTACAATCTACGAGGAGAGGAGGAGTCAGGACACTGATCACACGAGCTTACAATCTATGAGGAGAAGAGGAGTGAGGACGCTGATCACAAGAGCTTACAATCTATGAGGAGAGGAGTGAGGACGCTGATCACAAGAGCTTACAATCTATGAGGAGAGGAGTAAGGACGCTGATCACAAGAGCTTACAATCTATGAGAAGAGGAGTGAGGACGCTGATCACAAGAGCTTACAATCTATGAGGAGAGGAGGAGTGAGGACGCTGATCACAAGAGCATACAATCTATGAGGAGAGGAGGAGTGAGGACACTGATCACAAGAGCTTACAATCTATGAGGAGGGGAGTGAGGACGCTGATCACAAGAGCTTACAATATATGAGGAGAGGAGGAGTGAGGACACTGATCACAAGAGCTTACAATCTATGAGGAGAGGAGGAGTGAGGACGCTGATCACAGGAGCTTACAATCTATGAGGAGAGGAGTGAGGACGCTGATCACAAGAGCTTACAATCTATGAGGAGGAGAGGAGTGAGGACGCTGATCACAAGAGCTTACAATCTATGAGGAGGAGAGGAGGACACTGATCACAAGAGCTTACAATCTATGAGGAGAGGAGAGAGGACGCTAATTACAAGAGCTTACAATCTATGAGGAGGAGAGGACGACACTGATCACAAGAGCTTACAATCTACGAGGAGAGGAGAGAGGACGCTAATTACAAGAGCTTACAATCTATGAGGAGGAGAGGAGTGAGGACACTGATCACAAGAGCTTACAATCTATGAGGAGGAGAGGAGTGAGGACGCTGATCACAAGAGCTTACAATCTATGAGAAGAGGAGGAGTGAGGACACTGATCACAAGAGCTTACAATCTATGAGGAGAGGAGGAGTGAGGACGCTGATCACAAGAGCTTACAATCTATGAGGAGAGGGGGAGTGAGGACGCTGATCACAAGAGCTTACAATCTATGAGGAGAGGAGAGAGGACGCTGATCACAAGAGCTTACAATCTATGAGGAGAGGAGTGAGGACACTGATCACAAGAGCTTACAATCTATGAGGAGAGGAGTGAGGACACTGATCACAAGAGCTCACAATCTATGAGGAGTGGAGGAGTGAGGACACTGATCACAAGAGCTTACAATCTATGAGGAGAGGAGTGAGGACACTGATCACAAGAGCTTACAATCTATGAGGAGAGGGGGAGTGAGGACACTGATCACAAGAGCTTACAATCTGAGGAGGAGAGGAGTGAGGACGCTGATCACAAGAGCTTACAATCTATGAGGAGAGGAGGAGTGAGGACGCTGATCACAAGAGCTTACAATCTATGAGGAGAGGAGTGAGGACGCTGATCACAAGAGCTTACAATCTATGAGGAGAGGAGTGAGGACACTGATCACAAGAGCTTACAATCTATGAGGAGGAGTGAGGACGCTGATCACAAGAGCTTACAATCTATGAGGAGAGGAGTGAGGACGCTGATCACAAGAGCTTACAATCTATGAGGAGGAGAGGAGTGAGGACGCTGATCACAAGAGCTTACAATCTATGAGGAGAGGAGAAGTGAGGACTCTGATTACAAGAGCTTACAATCTATGAGGAGGAGAGGAGTGAGGACGCTGATCACAAGAGCTTACAATCTATGAGGAGAGGAGTGAGGACGCTGATCACAAGAGCTTACAATCTATGAGGAGAGGAGTGAGGACACTGATCACAAGAGCTTACAATCTATGAGGAGGAGAGGAGTGAGGACGCTGATCACAAGAGCTTACAATCTATGAGGAGAGGAGTGAGGACGCTGATCACAAGAGCTTACAATCTATGAGGAGAGGAGGAGTGAGGACACAGATCACAAGAGCTTACAATCTATGAGGAGGAGAGGAGTGAGGACACTGATCACAAGAGCTTACAATCTATGAGGAGAGGAGTGAGGACGCTGATCACAGGAGCTTACAATCTATGAGGAGAGGAGTGAGGACGCTGATCACAAGAGCTTACAATCTATGAGGAGGAGAGGAGTGAGGACACTGATCACAAGAGCTTACAATCTATGAGGAGAGGAGGAGTGAGGACGCTGATCACAAGAGCTTACAATCTACGAGGAGAGGAGAGAGGACGCTGATCACAAGAGCTTACAATCTATGAGGAGGAGAGGAGTGAGGACGCTGATCACAAGAGCTTACAATCTATGAGGAGAGGAGGAGTGAGGACGCTGATCACAAGAGCTTACAATCTATGAGGAGAGGGGGAGTGAGGACGCTGATCACAAGAGCTTACAATCTATGAGGAGAGGGGGAGTGAGGACGCTGATCACAAGAGCTTACAATCTATGAGGAGAGGAGGAGTGAGGACGCTGATCTCAAGAGCTTACAATCTATGAGGAGAGGGGGAGTGAGGACGCTGATCACAAGAGCTTACAATCTATGTGGAGGAGAGGAGGACACTGATCACAAGAGCTTACAATCTATGAGGAGAGGAGGAGTGAGGACGCTGATCACAAGAGCTTACAATCTATGAGGAGAGGAGGAGTGAGGACGCTGATCACAGGAGCTTACAATCTATGAGGAGAGGAGTGAGGACGCTGATCACAAGAGCTTACAATCTATGAGGAGAGGAGTGAGGACACTGATCACAAGAGCTTACAATCTATGAGGAGAGGAGTGAGGACACTGATCACAAGAGCTTACAATCTATGAGGAGAGGAGTGAGGACGCTGATCACAAGAGCTTACAATCTATGAGGAGGAGAGGAGTGAGGACGCTGATCACAAGAGCTTACAATCTATGAGGAGGAGAGGAGTGAGGACGCTGATCACAAGAGCTTAAAAACTATGAGAAGAGGAGTGAGGACACTGATCACAAGAGCTTAAAAACTATGAGAAGAGGAGTGAGGACGCTGATCACAAGAGCTTACAATCTATGAGAAGAGGAGTGAGGACGCTGATCACAAGAGCTTACAATCTATGAGGAGAGGAGGAGTGAGGACGCTGATCACAAGAGCTTACAATCTATGAGGAGAGGAGTGAGGACGCTGATCACAAGAGCTTACAATCTATGAGAAGAGGAGTGAGGACGCTGATCACAAGAGCTCACAATCTATGAGGAGAGGAGGAGTGAGGACGCTGATCACAAGAGCTTACAATCTATGAGGAGAGGAGGAGTGAGGACGTGGATCACAAGAGCTTACAATCTATGAGAAGAGGAGTGAGGACGCTGATCACAAGAGCTCACAATCTATGAGGAGAGGAGTGAGGACGCTGATCACAAGAGCTTACAATCTATGAGGAGAGGAGTGAGGACGCTGATCACAAGAGCTTACAATCTATGAGGAGAGGAGGAGTGAGGACACTGATCACAAGAGCTTACAATCTATGAGGAGGGGAGTGAGGACGCTGATCACAAGAGCTTACAATCTATGAGGAGAGGAGTGAGGACGCTGATCACAAGAGCTTACAATCTATGAGGAGAGGAGTGAGGACACTGATCACAAGAGCTTACAATCTATGAGGAGAGGAGTGAGGACGCTGATCACAAGAGCTTACAATCTATGAGGAGAGGAGTGAGGACGCTGATCACAAGAGCTTACAATCTATGTGGAAGAGGTGTGAGGACGCTGATCACAAGAGCTTACAATCTATGAGGAGAGGAGTGAGGACACTGATCACAAGAGCTTACAATCTATGAGGAGAGGAGGAGTGAGGACGCTGATCACAGGAGCTTACAATCTATGAGGAGAGGAGGAGTGAGGACGCTGATCACAAGAGCTTACAATCTATGAGGAGAGGAGTGAGGACGCTGATCACAAGAGCTTACAATCTATGAGGAGAGGAGGAGTGAGGACACTGATCACAAGAGCTTACAATCTATGAGGAGGGGAGTGAGGACGCTGATCACAAGAGCATACAATCTATGAGGAGAGGAGTGAGGACGCTGATCACAAGAGCTTACAATCTATGTGGAAGAGGTGTGAGGACGCTGATCACAAGAGCTTACAATCTATGAGGAGAGGAGTGAGGACACTGATCACAAGAGCTTACAATCTATGAGGAGAGGAGGAGTGAGGACGCTGATCACAGGAGCTTACAATCTATGAGGAGAGGAGGAGTGAGGACGCTGATCACAAGAGCTTACAATCTATGAGGAGAGGAGTGAGGACGCTGATCACAAGAGCTTACAATCTATGAGGAGAGGAGGAGTGAGGACGCTGATAACAAGAGCTTACAATCTATGAGGAGAGGAGTGAGGACGCTGATCACAAGAGCTTACAATCTATGAGGAGAGGAGGAGTGAGGACACTGATCACAAGAGCTTACAATCTATGAGGAGGGGAGTGAGGACGCTGATCACAAGAGCTTACAATCTATGAGGAGAGGAGGAGTGAGGACGCTGATCACAGGAGCTTACAATCTATGAGGAGAGGAGTGAGGACGCTGATCACAAGAGCTTACAATCTATGAGGAGAAGAGTGAGGACACTGATCACAAGAGCTTACAATCTATGAGGAGAGGAGTGAGGACGCTGATCACAAGAGCTTACAATCTATGAGGAGAGGAGTGAGGACGCTGATCACAAGAGCTTACAATCTATGTGGAAGAGGTGTGAGGACGCTGATCACAAGAGCTTACAATCTATGAGGAGAGGAGTGAGGACACTGATCACAAGAGCTTACAATCTATGAGGAGAGGAGGAGTGAGGACGCTGATCACAAGAGCTTACAATCTATGAGGAGAGGAGTGAGGACGCTGATCACAAGAGCTTACAATCTATGAGGAGAGGAGGAGTGAGGACGCTGATCACAAGAGCTTACAATCTATGAGGAGAGGAGGAGTGAGGACGCTGATCAAAAGAGCTTACAATCTATGAGGAGAGGAGTGAGGACGCTGATCACAAGAGCTTACAATCTATGAGGAGAGGAGTGAGGACGCTGATCACAAGAGCTTACAATCTATGAGGAGAGAAGGAGTGAGGACACTGATCACAAGAGCTTACAATCTATGAGGAGGGGAGTGAGGTCACTGATCACAAGAGCTTACAATCTATGAGGAGGAGAGGAGTGAGGACACTGATCACAAGAGCTTACAATCTATGAGGAGGAGAGGAGTGAGGACGCTGATCACAAGAGCTTACAATCTATGAGGAGAGGAGTGAGGACACTGATCACAAGAGCTTACAATCTATGAGGAGGAGAGGACTGAGGACGCTGATCACAAGAGCTTACAATCTATGAGGAGAGAAGTGAGGACGCTGATCACAAGAGCTTACAATCTATGAGGAGAGGAGTGAGGACACTGATCACAAGAGCTTACAATCTATGAGGAGAGGAGTGAGGACGCTGATCACAAGAGCTTACAATCTATGAGGAGAGGAGGAATGAGGACGCTGATCACAAGAGCTTACAATCTATGAGGAGAGGAGTGAGGACGCTGATCACAAGAGCTTACAATCTATGAGGAGAGGAGGAGTGAGGACGCTGATCACAAGAGCTTACAATCTATGAGGAGAGGAGGAGTGAGGACACTGATCACAAGAGCTTACAATCTATGAGGAGGGGAGTGAGGACGCTGATCACAAGAGCTTACAATCTATGAGGAGAGAAGTGAGGACGCTGATCACAAGAGCTTACAATCTATGAGGAGAGGAGGAGTGAGGACGCTGATCACAAGAGCTTACAATCTATGAGGAGAGGAGTGAGGACGCTGATCACAAGAGCTTACAATCTATGAGGAGAGGAGGAGTGAGGACGCTGATCACAAGAGCTTACAATCTATGAGGAGAGGAGTGAGGACGCTGATCACAAGAGCTTACAATCTATGAGGAGAGGAGGAGTGAGGACGCTGATCACAAGAGCTTACAATCTATGAGGAGAGGAGGAGTGAGGACACTGATCACAAGAGCTTACAATCTATGAGGAGAGGAGTGAGGACGCTGATCACAAGAGCTTACAATCTATGAGGAGAGGAGTGAGGATGCTGATCACAAGAGCTTACAATCTATGAGGAGAGGAGTGAGGACACTGATCACAAGAGCTTACAATCTATGAGGAGAGGAGTGAGGACGCTGATCACAAGAGCTTACAATCTATGAGGAGAGGAGTGAGGACGCTGATCACAAGAGCTTACAATCTATGAGGAGAGGAGTGAGGACACTGATCACAAGAGCTTACAATCTATGAGGAGGAGGAGTGAGGACACTGATCACAAGAGCTTACAATCTATGTGGAGAGGAGTGAGGACGCTGATCACAAGAGCTTACAATCTATGAGGAGAGGAGTGAGGACGCTGATCACAAGAGCTTACAATCTATGAGGAGAGGAGTGAGGACACTGATCACAAGAGCTTACAATCTATGAGGAGGAGGAGTGAGGACACTGATCACAAGAGCTTACAATCTATGAGGAGAGGAGTGAGGACGCTGATCACAAGAGCTTACAATCTATGAGGAGAGGAGTGAGGACACTGATCACAGGAGCTTACAATCTATGAGGAGAGGAGGAGTGAGGACGCTGATCACAAGAGCTTACAATCTATGAGGAGAGGAGGAGTGAGGACACTGATCACAAGAGCTTACAATCTATGAGGAGAGGAGTGAGGACGCTGATCACAAGAGCTTACACTCTATGAGGAGGAGAGGAGTGAGGACGCTGATCACAAGAACTTACAATCTATGAGGAGAGGAGTGAGGACACTGATCACAAGAGCTTACAATCTATGAGGAGAGGAGTGAGGACGCTGATCACAAGAGCTTACAATCTATGAGGAGAGGAGGAGTGAGGACACTGATCACAAGAGCTTACAATCTATGAGGAGGGGAGTGAGGACGCTGATCACAAGAGCTTACAATCTATGAGGAGAAGAGTGAGGACGCTGATCACAAGAGATTACAATCTATGAGGAGAGGAGTGAGGACGCTGATCACAAGAGCTTACAATCTATGAGGAGAGGAGGAGTGAGGACACTGATCACAAGAGCTTACAATCTATGAGGAGGGGAGTGAGGACGCTGATCACAAGAGCTTACAATCTATGAGGAGAAGAGTGAGGACGCTGATCACAAGAGATTACAATCTATGAGGAGAGGAGTGAGGACGCTGATCACAAGAGCTTACAATCTATGAGGAGAGGAGTGAGGACGCTGATCACAGGAGCTTACAATCTATGAGGAGAGGAGGAGTGAGGACGCTGATCACAAGAGCTTACAATCTATGAGGAGAGGAGTGAGGACGCTGATCACAAGAGCTTACAATCTATGAGGAGGAGAGGAGTGAGGACGCTGATCACAAGAGCTTACAATCTATGAGGAGAGGAGTGAGGACGCTGATCACAAGAGCTTACAATCTATGAGGAGAGGAGTGAGGACGCTGATCACAAGAGCTTACAATCTATGAGGAGAGGAGGAGTGAGGACACTGATCACAAGAGCTTACAATATATGAGGAGGAGGAGTGAGGACGCTGATCACAGGATCTTACAATCTATGAGGAGAGGAGTGAGGGCGCTGATCACAAGAGCTTACAATCTATGTGGAAGAGGTGTGAGGACGCTGATCACAAGAGCTTACAATCTATGAGGAGAGGAGTGAGGGCGCTGATCACAAGAGCTTACAATCTATGTGGAAGAGGTGTGAGGACGCTGATCACAAGAGCTTACAATCTATGAGGAGAGGAGTGAGGACGCTGATCACAAGAGCTTACAATCTATGTGGAAGAGGTGTGAGAACGCTGATCACAAGAGCTTACAATCTATGAGGAGAGGAGTGAGGACACTGATCACAAGAGCTTACAATCTATGAGGAGAGGAGGAGTGAGGACGCTGATCACAAGAGCTTACAATCTATGAGGAGAGGAGGAGTGAGGACGCTGATCACAAGAGCTTACAATCTATGAGGAGAGGAGGAGTGAGGACACTGATCACAAGAGCATACAATCTATGAGGAGGAGTGAGGACGCTGATCACAAGAGCTTACAATCTATGAGGAGGAGTGAGGACGCTGATCACAAGAGCTTACAATCTATGAGGAGAGGAGGAGTGAGGACACTGATCACAAGAGCTTACAATCTATGAGGAGGAGGAGTGAGGACGCTGATCACAAGAGCTTACAATCTATGAGGAGGAGAGGAGTGAGGACGCTGATCACAAGAGCTTACACTCTATGAGGAGGTGAGGAGTGAGGACGCTGATCACAAGAGCTTACAATCTATGAGGAGGAGGAGTGAGGACGCTGATCACAAGAGCTTACAATCTATGAGGAGGAGGAGTGAGGACGCTGATTACAGGAGCTTACAATCTATGAGGAGGAGAGGAGGAGTGAGGACGCTGATCACAAGAGCTTACAATCTATGAGGAGAGGAGTGAGGACACTGATCACAGGAGCTTACAATCTATGAGGAGAGGAGGAGGGAGGACACTGATCACAAGAGCTTACAATCTATGAGGAGAGGAGGAGTGAGGACGCTGATCATAAGAGCTTACAATCTATGAGGAGGAGAGGAGTGAGGACGCTTATCACAAGAGCTTACAATCTATGAGGAGGAGAGGAGTGAGGACGCTGATCACAAGAGCTTGCAATCTATGAGGAGAGGTGGAGTGAGGACACTGATCTCAAGAGCTTACAATCTATGAGGAGAGGAGTGAGGACGCTGATCACAAGAGCTTACAATCTATGAGGAGAGGAGGAGTGAGGACACTGATCACAAGAGCTTACAATATATGAGGAGAGGAGGGAGGACACTGATCACAGGAGCTTACAATCTATGAGGAGAGGAGTGAGGACGCTGATCACAAGAGCTTACAATCTATGAGGAGAGGAGGAGTGAGGACGCTGATCACAAGAGCTTACAATCTATGAGGAGAAGAGGAGTGAGGACACTGATCACAAGAGCTTACAATCTATGAGGAGAGGAGGAGTGAGGACGCTGATCACAAGAGCTTACAATCTATGAGGAGGAGAGGAGTGAGGACACTGATCACAAGAGCTTACAATCTATGAGGAGGAGAGGAGTGAGGACGCTGATCACAAGAGCTTACAATCTATGAGGAGAGGAGGAGTGAGGACGCTGATCACAAGAGCTTACAATCTATGAGGAGAGGAGTGAGGACGCTGATCACAAGAGCTTACAATATATGAGGAGAGGAGTGAGGACACTGATCACAAGAGCTTACAATCTATGAGGAGGAGAGGAGTGAGGACGCTGATCACAAGAGCTTACAATCTATGAGGAGAGGAGTGAGGACGCTGATCACAAGAGCTTACAATCTATGAGGAGAAGAGGAGTGAGGACACTGATCACAAGAGCTTACAATCTATAAGGAGAGGAGGAGTGAGGACGCTGATCACAAGAGCTTACAATCTATGAGGAGAGGAGTGAGGACACTGATCACAAGAGCTTACAATCTATGAGGAGAGGAGTGAGGACACTGATCACAAGAGCTTACAATCTATGAGGAGAGGAGTGGGGACGCTGATCACAAGAGCTTACAATCTATGAGGAGAGGAGGAGGGAGGACGCTGATCACAAGAGCTTACAATCTATGAGGAGAGGAGGAGTGAGGACACTGATCACAAGAGCTTACAATCTATGAGGAGAGGAGTGAGGACGCTGATCACAAGAGCTTACAATCTATGAGGAGAGGAGTGAGGACGCTGATCACAAGAGCTTACAATATATGAGGAGAGGAGGAGTGAGGACGCTGATCACAAGAGCTTACAATCTATGAGGAGAGGAGAGAGGACACTGATCACAAGAGCTTACAATCTATGAGGAGAGGAGAGAGGACGCTGATCACAAGAGCTTACAATCTATGAGGAGAAGAGTGAGGACACTGATCACAAGAGCTTACAATCTATGAGGAGGAGGAGTGAGGACGCTGATCACAAGAGCTTACAATCTATGAGGAGAGGAGGAGTGAGGACGCTGATCACAGGAGCTTACAATCTATGAGGAGAGGAGTGAGGACGCTGATCACAAGAGCTTACAATCTATGAGGAGAGGAGTGAGGACACTGATCACAAGAGCTTACAATCTATGAGGAGAGGAGAGAAGACGCTGATCACAAGAGCTTACAATCTATGAGGAGAGGAGTGAGAACACTGATCACAAGAGCTTACAATCTATGAGGAGGAGGAGTGAGGACACTGATCACAAGAGCTTACAATCTATGAGGAGAGGAGAGCTTACAATCTATGAGGAGAGGAGGAGTGAGGACGCTGATCACAGGAGCTTACAATCTATGAGGAGAGGAGTGAGGACACTGATCACAAGAGCTTACAATCTATGAGGAGAGGAGTGAGGACGCTGATCACAAGAGCTTACAATCTATGAGGAGAGGAGTAGTGAGAACGCTGATCACAAGAGCTTACAATCTATGAGGAGAGGAGTGAGGACGCTGATCACAAGAGCTTACAATCTATGAGGAGAGGAGGAGTGAGGACGCTGATCACAAGAGCTTACAATCTATGAGGAGAGGAGTGAGGACGCTGATCACAAGAGCTTACAATCTATGAGGAGAGGAGGAGTGAGGACACTGATCACAAGAGCTTACAATCTATGAGGAGGGGAGGAGTGAGGACGCTGATCACAAGAGCTTACAATCTATGAGGAGGAGAGGAGGAGTGAGGACACTGATCACAAGAGCTTACAATCTATGAGGAGACGAGTGAGGACGCTGATCACAAGAGCTTGCAATCTATGAGGAGAGGAGGAGTGAGGACACTGATCACAAGAGCTTACAATCTATGAGGAGAGGAGGAGTGAGGACGCTGATCACAAGAGCTTACAATCTATGAGGAGGAGAGGAGTGAGGACGCTGATCACAAGAGCTTACAATCTATGAGGAGAGGAGGAGTGAGGACGCTGATCACAGGAGCTTACAATCTATGAGGAGAGGAGTGAGGACCCTGATCACAAGAGCTTACAATCTATGAGGAGAGGAGGAGTGAGGACGCTGATCACAGGAGCTTACAATCTATGAGGAGAGGAGTGAGGACGCTGATCACAAGAGCTTACAATCTATGAGGAGAGGAGTGAGGACCCTGATCACAAGAGCTTACAATCTATGAGGAGAGGAGGAGTGAGGACGCTGATCACAGGAGCTTACAATCTATGAGGAGAGGAGGAGTGAGGACGCTGATCACAAGAGCTTACAATCTATGAGGAGACGAGTGAGGACGCTGATCACAAGAGCTTACAATCTATGAGGAGGAGAGGAGGAGTGAGGACGCTGATCACAAGAGCTTACAATCTATGAGGAGAGGAGGAGTGAGGACGCTGATCACAAGAGCTCACAACCTATGAGGAGAGGAGGAGTGAGGACGCTGATCACAAGAGCTTACAATCTATGAGGAGGAGAGGAGTGAGGACGCTGATCACAAGAGCTTACAATCTATGAGGAGGAGAGGAGTGAGGACGCTGATCACAAGAGCTTACAATCTATGAGGAGAGGAGGAGTGAGGACGCTGATCACAAGAGCTTACAATCTATGAGGAGGAGAGGAGTGAGGACGCTGATCACAAGAGCTTACAATCTATGAGGAGAGGAGGAGTGAGGACGCTGATCACAGGAGCTTACAATCTATGAGGAGAGGAGTGAGGACGCTGATCACAAGAGCTTACAATCTATGAGGAGAGGAGGAGTGAGGACGCTGATCACAAGAGCTTACAATCTATGAGGAGACGAGTGAGGACGCTGATCACAAGAGCTTACAATCTATGAGGAGGAGAGGAGGAGTGAGGACGCTGATCACAAGAGCTTACAATCTATGAGGAGAGGAGGAGTGAGGACGCTGATCACAAGAGCTCACAACCTATGAGGAGAGGAGGAGTGAGGACGCTGATCACAAGAGCTTACAATCTATGAGGAGGAGAGGAGTGAGGACGCTGATCACAAGAGCTTACAATCTATGAGGAGGAGAGGAGTGAGGACGCTGATCACAAGAGCTTACAATCTATGAGGAGAGGAGGAGTGAGGACGCTGATCACAAGAGCTTACAATCTATGAGGAGGAGAGGAGTGAGGACGCTGATCACAAGAGCTTACAATCTATGAGGAGAGGAGGAGTGAGGACGCTGATCACAGGAGCTTACAATCTATGAGGAGAGGAGTGAGGACCCTGATCACAAGAGCTTACAATCTATGAGGAGAGGAGGAGTGAGGACGCTGATCACAGGAGCTTACAATCTATGAGGAGAGGAGTGAGGACGCTGATCACAAGAGCTTACAATCTATGAGGAGAGGAGTGAGGACGCTGATCACAAGAGCTTACAATCTATGAGGAGAGGAGTGAGGACGCTGATCACAAGAGCTTACAATCTATGAGGAGAGGAGGAGTGAGGACGCTGATCACAAGAGCTTACAATCTATGAGGAGGAGGAGTGAGGACACTGATCACAAGAGCTTACAATCTATGAGGAGAGGAGTGAGGACCCTGATCACAAGAGCTTACAATCTATGAGGAGAGGAGGAGTGAGGACCCTGATCACAAGAGCTTACAATCTATGAGGAGAGGAGGAGTGAGGACGCTGATCAGAGGAGCTTACAATCTATGAGGAGAGGAGTGAGGACGCTGATCACAAGAGCTTACAATCTATGAGGAGAGGAGGAGTGAGGACGCTGATCACAAGAGCTTACAATCTATGAGGAGAAGAGGAGTGAGGACCCTGATCACAAGAGCTTACAATCTATGAGGAGAGGAGTGAGGACTCTGATCACAAGAGCTTACAATCTATGAGGAGAGGAGTGAGGACACTGATCACAAGAGCTTACAATCTATGAGGAAAGGAGTGAGGACGCTGATCACAAGAGCTTACAATCTATGAGGAGAGGAGGAGTGAGGACGCTAATCACAAGAGCTTACAATCTATGTGGAAGAGGTGTGAGGACGCTGATCACAAGAGCTTACAATCTATGAGAGGAGTGAGGACGCTGATCACAAGAGCTTACAATCTATGTGGAAGAGGTGTGAGGACGCTGATCACAAGAGCTTACAATCTATGAGGAGAGGAGTGAGGGCACTGATCACAAGAGCTTATAATCTATGAGGAGAGGAGGAGTGAGGACACTGATCACAAGAGCTTACAATCTATGAGGAGAGGAGTGAGGACACTGATCACAAGAGCTTACAATCTATGAGGAGAGGAGTGAGGACACTGATCACAAGAGCTTACAATCTATGAGGAGAGAGGAGTGAGGACGCTGATCACAAGAGCTTACAATCTATGAGGAGAGGAGTGAGGACACTGATCACAAGAGCTTACAATCTATGATGAGGAGAGGAGTGAGGACGCTGATCACAAGAGCTTACACTCTATGAGGAGGAGGAGTGAGGACGCTGATCACAAGAGCTTACAATCTATGAGGAGAAGAGGAGTGAGGACACTGATCACAAGAGCTTACAATCTATGAGGAGGAGAGGAGGAGTGAGGACACTGATCACAAGAGCTTACAATCTATGATGAGGAGAGGAGGAGTGAGGACGCTGATCACAAGAGCTTACAATCTATGAGGAGAGGAGTGAGGACACTGATCACAAGAGCTTACAATCTATGAGGAGGAGAGGAGTGAGGACACTGATCACAGGAGCTTACAATCTATGAGGAGAGGAGTGAGGACACTGATCACAAGAGCTTACAATCTATGAGGAGGAGGAGTGAGGACGCTGATCACAGGAGCTTACAATCTATGAGGAGAGGAGGAGGGAGGACACTGATCACAAGAGCTTACAATCTATGAGGAGAGGAGGAGTGAGGACCCTGATCACAAGAGCTTACAATCTATGAGGAGAGGAGTGAGGACACTGATCACAAGAGCTTACAATCTATGAGGAGAGGAGGAGTGAGGACACTGATCACAAGAGCTTACCATCTATGAGGAGGAGGAGTGAGGACGCTGATCACAAGAGCTTACACTCTATGAGGAGGTGAGGAGTGAGGACACTGATCACAAGAGCTTACAATATATGAGGAGAGGAGGAGTGAGGACGCTGATCACAAGAGCTTACAATCTATGAGGAGGAGGAGTGAGGACGCTGATCACAAGAGCTTACACTCTATGAGGAGGTGAGGAGTGAGGATGCTGATCACAAGAGCTTACAATCTAAGGGGAGGAGAGGAGTGAGGACGCTGATCACAAGAGCTTACAATCTATGAGCAGAGGAGTGAGGACACTGATCACAAGAGTTTACAATCTATGAGCAGAGGAGTGAGGACACTGATCACAAGAGCTTACAATCTATGAGGAGAGGAGTGAGGACACTGATCACAAGAGCTTACAATCTATGAGGAGAGGAGTGAGGACACTGATCACAAGAGCTTACACTCTATGAGGAGGAGAAGTGAGGACGCTGATCACAAGAGCTTACAATCTATGAGGAGAGGAGTGAGGACGCTGATCACAAGAGCTTACAATCTATGAGGAGAGGAGTGAGGACGCTGATCACAAGAGCTTACAATCTATGAGGAGAGGAGTGAGGACACTGATCACAAGAGCTTACAATCTATGAGGAGAGGAGTGAGGACACTGATCACAAGAGCTTACAATCTATGAGGAGGAGGAGTGAGGACACTGATCACAAGAGCTTACAATCTATGAGGAGAGGAGTGAGGACCCTGATCACAAGAGCTTACAATCTATGAGGAGAGGAGGAGTGAGGACGCTGATCAGAGGAGCTTACAATCTATGAGGAGAGGAGTGAGGACGCTGATCACAGGAGCTTACAATCTATGAGGATAGGAGTGAGGACGCTGATCACAAGAGCTTACAATCTATGAGGAGAGGAGTGAGGACACTGATCACAAGAGCTTACAATCTATGAGGAGAGGAGGAGTGAGGACGCTGATCACAAGAGCTTACAATCTATGTGGAAGAGGTGTGAGGACTCTGATCACAAGAGCTTACAATCTATGAGGAGAGGAGTGAGGACACTGATCACAAGAGCTTACAATCTATGAGGAGAGGAGTGAGGACGCTGATCACAAGAGCTTACAATCTATGAGGAGAGGAGGAGTGAGGACACTGATCACAAGAGCTTACAATCTATGAGGAGAGGAGTGAGGACGCTGATCACAAGAGCTTACAATCTATGAGGAGGAGGAGTGAGGACGCTGATCACAGGATCTTACAATCTATGAGGAGAGGAGTGAGGACGCTGATCACAAGAGCTTACAATCTATGTGGAAGAGGTGTGAGGACGCTGATCACAAGAGCTTACAATCTATGAGGAGAGGAGTGAGGACGCTGATCACAAGAGCTTACAATCTATGTGGAAGAGGTGTGAGGACGCTGATCACAAGAGCTTACAATCTATGAGGAGAGGAGGAGTGAGGACGCTGATCACAGGAGCTTACAATCTATGAGGAGGAGAGGAGGAGTGAGGACGCTGATCACAAGAGCTTACAATCTATGAGGAGAGGAGGAGTGAGGACGCTGATCACAAGAGCTTACAATCTATGAGGAGGAGGAGTGAGGACGCTGATCACAGGAGCTTACAATCTATGAGGAGGAGAGGAGGAGTGAGGACGCTGATCACAAGAGCTTACAATCTATGAGGAGGAGGAGTGAGGACGCTGATCACAAGAGCTTACAATCTATGAGGAGAGGAGGAGTGAGGACGCTGATCAAAGGAGCTTACAATCTATGAGGAGAGGAGTGAGGGCGCTGATCACAAGAGCTTACAATCTATGAGGAGAGAGGAGTGAGGACGCTGATCACAAGAGCTTACAATCTATGAGGAGAGGAGGAGTGAGGACACTGATCACAAGAGCTTACAATCTATGAGGAGAGGAGTGAGGACACTGATCACAAGAGCTTACAATCCATGATGAGGCGAGGAGGAGTGAGGGCGCTGATCACAAGAGCTTACAATCTATGAGGAGAGAGGAGTGAGGACGCTGATCACAAGAGCTTACAATCTATGAGGAGAGGAGGAGTGAGGACACTGATCACAAGAGCTTACAATCTATGAGGAGAGGAGTGAGGACACTGATCACAAGAGCTTACAATCTATGATGAGGAGAGGAGGAGTGAGGACGCTGATCACAAGAGCTTACAATCTATGAGGAGAGGAGTGAGGACACTGATCACAAGAGCTTACAATCCATGATGAGGCGAGGAGGAGTGAGGACGCTGATCACAGGAGCTTACAATCTATGAGGAGAGGAGTGAGGACGCTGATCACAAGAGCTTACAATCTATGAGGAGAGGAGTGAGGACGCTGATCACAAGAGCTTACAATCTATGAGGAGAGGAGTGAGGACACTGATCACAGGAGCTTACAATCTATGAGGAGAGGAGTGAGGACACTGATCACAAGAGCTTACAATCTATGAGGAGGAGGAGTGAGGACGCTGATCACAGGAGCTTACAATCTATGAGGAGAGGAGGAGGGAGGACACTGATCACAAGAGCTTACAATCTATGAGGAGAGGAGGAGTGAGGACCCTGATCACAAGAGCTTACAATCTATGAGGAGAGGAGTGAGGACGCTGATCACAAGAGCTTACAATCTATGAGGAGAGGAGGAGAGAGGACGCTGATCACAAGAGCTTACAATCTATGAGGAGAGGAGGAGTGAGGACACTGATCACAAGAGCTTACAATCTATGAGGAGGAGGAGTGAGGACGCTGATCACAAGAGCTTACAATCTATGAGGAGGAGGAGTGAGGACGCTGATCACAAGAGCTTACACTCTATGAGGAGGTGAGGAGTGAGGACACTGATCACAAGAGCTTACAATATATGAGGAGAGGAGGAGTGAGGACGCTGATCACAAGAGCTTACAATCTATGAGGAGGAGGAGTGAGGACGCTGATCACAAGAGCTTACACTCTATGAGGAGGTGAGGAGTGAGGATGCTGATCACAAGAGCTTACAATCTAAGGGGAGGAGAGGAGTGAGGACACTGATCACAAGAGCTTACAATCTATGAGGAGAGGAGTGAGGACGCTGATCACAAGAGCTTACAATCTATGAGGAGAGGAGGAGAGAGGACGCTGATCACAAGAGCTTACAATCTATGAGGAGAGGAGGAGTGAGGACACTGATCACAAGAGCTTACAATCTATGAGGAGGAGGAGTGAGGACGCTGATCACAAGAGCTTACAATCTATGAGGAGGAGGAGTGAGGACGCTGATCACAAGAGCTTACACTCTATGAGGAGGTGAGGAGTGAGGACACTGATCACAAGAGCTTACAATATATGAGGAGAGGAGGAGTGAGGACGCTGATCACAAGAGCTTACAATCTATGAGGAGGAGGAGTGAGGACGCTGATCACAAGAGCTTACACTCTATGAGGAGGTGAGGTGTGAGGACGCTGATCACAAGAGCTTACAATCTATGAGGAGAGGAGTGAGGGCGCTGATCACAAGAGCTTACAATCTATGTGGAAGAGGTGTGAGGACGCTGATCACAAGAGCTTACAATCTATGAGGAGAGGAGTGAGGACGCTGATCACAAGAGCTTACAATCTATGTGGAAGAGGTGTGAGAACGCTGATCACAAGAGCTTACAATCTATGAGGAGAGGAGTGAGGACACTGATCACAAGAGCTTACAATCTATGAGGAGAGGAGGAGTGAGGACGCTGATCACAAGAGCTTACAATCTATGAGGAGAGGAGGAGTGAGGACACTGATCACAAGAGCATACAATCTATGAGGAGGAGTGAGGACGCTGATCACAAGAGCTTACAATCTATGAGGAGAGGAGGAGTGAGGACACTGATTACAAGAGCTTACAATCTATGAGGAGGAGGAGTGAGGACGCTGATCACAAGAGCTTACAATCTATGAGGAGGAGAGGAGTGAGGACGCTGATCACAAGAGCTTACACTCTATGAGGAGGTGAGGAGTGAGGACGCTGATCACAAGAGCTTACAATCTATGAGGAGGAGGAGTGAGGACGCTGATCACAAGAGCTTACAATCTATGAGGAGGAGGAGTGAGGACGCTGATCACAAGAGCTTACAATCTATGAGGAGGAGAGGAGGAGTGAGGACGCTGATCACAAGAGCTTACAATCTATGAGGAGAGGAGTGAGGACACTGATCACAGGAGCTTACAATCTATGAGGAGAGGAGGAGGGAGGACACTGATCACAAGAGCTTACAATCTATGAGGAGAGGAGGAGTGAGGACGCTGATCATAAGAGCTTACAATCTATGAGGAGGAGAGGAGTGAGGACGCTTATCACAAGAGCTTACAATCTATGAGGAGGAGAGGAGTGAGGACGCTGATCACAAGAGCTTGCAATCTATGAGGAGAGGTGGAGGGAGGACACTGATCACAAGAGCTTACAATCTATGAGGAGAGGAGTGAGGACACTGATCTCAAGAGCTTACAATCTATGAGGAGAGGAGTGAGGACGCTGATCACAAGAGCTTACAATCTATGAGGAGAGGAGGAGTGAGGACACTGATCACAAGAGCTTACAATATATGAGGAGAGGAGGGAGGACACTGATCACAGGAGCTTACAATCTATGAGGAGAGGAGTGAGGACGCTGATCACAAGAGCTTACAATCTATGAGGAGAGGAGGAGTGAGGACGCTGATCACAAGAGCTTACAATCTATGAGGAGAAGAGGAGTGAGGACACTGATCACAAGAGCTTCCAATCTATGAGGAGAGGAGGAGTGAGGACGCTGATCACAAGAGCTTACAATCTATGAGGAGGAGAGGAGTGAGGACACTGATCACAAGAGCTTACAATCTATGAGGAGGAGAGGAGTGAGGACGCTGATCACAAGAGCTTACAATCTATGAGGAGAGGAGGAGTGAGGACGCTGATCACAAGAGCTTACAATCTATGAGGAGAGGAGTGAGGACGCTGATCACAAGAGCTTACAATCTATGAGGAGTGAGGACACTGATCACAAGAGCTTACAATCTATAAGGAGAGGAGGAGTGAGGACGCTGATCACAAGAGCTTACAATCTATGAGGAGGAGTGAGGACGCTGATCACAAGAGCTTACAATCTATGAGGAGAGGAGTGAGGACACTGATCACAAGAGCTTACAATCTATGAGGAGAGGAGTGAGGACACTGATCACAAGAGCTTACAATCTATGAGGAGAGGAGTGGGGACGCTGATCACAAGAGCTTACAATCTATGAGGAGAGGAGGAGGGAGGACGCTGATCACAAGAGCTTACAATCTATGAGGAGAGGAGGAGTGAGGACACTGATCACAAGAGCTTACAATCTATGAGGAGAGGAGTGAGGACGCTGATCACAAGAGCTTACAATCTATGAGGAGAGGAGTGAGGACGCTGATCACAAGAGCTTACAATATATGAGGAGAGGAGGAGTGAGGACGCTGATCACAAGAGCTTACAATCTATGAGGAGAGGAGAGAGGACACTGATCACAAGAGCTTACAATCTATGAGGAGAGGAGAGAGGACGCTGATCACAAGAGCTTACAATCTATGAGGAGAAGAGTGAGGACACTGATCACAAGAGCTTACAATCTATGAGGAGGAGGAGTGAGGACGCTGATCACAAGAGCTTACAATCTATGAGGAGAGGAGGAGTGAGGACGCTGATCACAAGAGCTTACAATCTATGAGGAGAGGAGGAGTGAGGACGCTGATCACAGGAGCTTACAATCTATGAGGAGAGGAGTGAGGACGCTGATCACAAGAGCTTACAATCTATGAGGAGAGGAGAGAGGACGCTGATCACAAGAGCTTACAATCTATGAGGAGAGGAGTGAGGACACTGATCACAAGAGCTTACAATCTATGAGGAGGAGGAGTGAGGACACTGATCACAAGAGCTTACAATCTATGAGGAGAGGAGAGCTTACAATCTATGAGGAGAGGAGGAGTGAGGACGCTGATCACAGGAGCTTACAATCTATGAGGAGAGGAGTGAGGACGCTGATCACAAGAGCTTACAATCTATGAGGAGAGGAGTGAGGACACTGATCACAAGAGCTTACAATCTATGAGGAGAGGAGTGAGGACGCTGATCACAAGAGCTTACAATCTATGAGGAGAGGAGTGAGGACGCTGATCACAAGAGCTTACAATCTATGAGGAGAGGAGTAGTGAGAACGCTGATCACAAGAGCTTACAATCTATGAGGAGAGGAGTGAGGACGCTGATCACAAGAGCTTACAATCTATGAGGAGAGGAGTGAGGACGCTGATCACAAGAGCTTACAATCTATGAGGAGAGGAGGAGTGAGGACACTGATCACAAGAGCTTACAATCTATGAGGAGGGGAGGAGTGAGGACGCTGATCACAAGAGCTTACAATCTATGAGGAGGAGAGGAGGAGTGAGGACACTGATCACAAGAGCTTACAATCTATGAGGAGACGAGTGAGGACGCTGATCACAAGAGCTTGCAATCTATGAGGAGAGGAGGAGTGAGGACACTGATCACAGGAGCTTACAATCTATGAGGAGGAGAGGAGTAAGGACGCTGATCACAAGAGCTTACAATCTATGAGGAGAGGAGGAGTGAGGACGCTGATCACAGGAGCTTACAATCTATGAGGAGAGGAGTGAGGACCCTGATCACAAGAGCTTACAATCTATGAGGAGAGGAGGAGTGAGGACGCTGATCACAGGAGCTTACAATCTATGAGGAGAGGAGTGAGGACGCTGATCACAAGAGCTTACAATCTATGAGGAGAGGAGGAGTGAGGACGCTGATCACAAGAGCTTACAATCTATGAGGAGACGAGTGAGGACGCTGATCACAAGAGCTTACAATCTATGAGGAGGAGAGGAGGAGTGAGGACGCTGATCACAAGAGCTTACAATCTATGAGGAGAGGAGGAGTGAGGACGCTGATCACAAGAGCTCACAACCTATGAGGAGAGGAGGAGTGAGGACGCTGATCACAAGAGCTTACAATCTATGAGGAGGAGAGGAGTGAGGACGCTGATCACAAGAGCTTACAATCTATGAGGAGGAGAGGAGTGAGGACGCTGATCACAAGAGCTTACAATCTATGAGGAGAGGAGGAGTGAGGACGCTGATCACAAGAGCTTACAATCTATGAGGAGGAGAGGAGTGAGGACGCTGATCACAAGAGCTTACAATCTATGAGGAGAGGAGGAGTGAGGACGCTGATCACAGGAGCTTACAATCTATGAGGAGAGGAGTGAGGACCCTGATCACAAGAGCTTACAATCTATGAGGAGAGGAGGAGTGAGGACGCTGATCACAGGAGCTTACAATCTATGAGGAGAGGAGTGAGGACGCTGATCACAAGAGCTTACAATCTATGAGGAGAGGAGTGAGGACGCTGATCACAAGAGCTTACAATCTATGAGGAGAGGAGTGAGGACGCTGATCACAAGAGCTTACAATCTATGAGGAGAGGAGGAGTGAGGACGCTGATCACAAGAGCTTACAATCTATGAGGAGGAGGAGTGAGGACACTGATCACAAGAGCTTACAATCTATGAGGAGAGGAGTGAGGACCCTGATCACAAGAGCTTACAATCTATGAGGAGAGGAGGAGTGAGGACCCTGATCACAAGAGCTTACAATCTATGAGGAGAGGAGGAGTGAGGACGCTGATCAGAGCTTACAATCTATGAGGAGAGGAGTGAGGACGCTGATCACAAGAGCTTACAATCTATGAGGAGAGGAGGAGTGAGGACGCTGATCACAAGAGCTTACAATCTATGAGGAGAAAAGGAGTGAGGACCCTGATCACAAGAGCTTACAATCTATGAGGAGAGGAGTGAGGACTCTGATCACAAGAGCTTACAATCTATGAGGAGAGGAGTGAGGACACTGATCACAAGAGCTTACAATCTATGAGGAAAGGAGTGAGGACGCTGATCACAAGAGGTTACAATCTATGAGGAGGAGGAGTGAGGACGCTGATCACAGGATCTTACAATCTATGAGGAGAGGGGGAGTGAGGGCGCTAATCACAAGAGCTTACAATCTATGTGGAAGAGGTGTGAGGACGCTGATCACAAGAGCTTACAATCTATGAGAGGAGTGAGGACGCTGATCACAAGAGCTTACAATCTATGTGGAAGAGGTGTGAGGACGCTGATCACAAGAGCTTACAATCTATGAGGAGAGGAGGAGTGAGGACGCTGATCACAGGAGCTTACAATCTATGAGGAGGAGAGGAGGAGTGAGGACGCTGATCACAAGAGCTTACAATCTATGAGGAGGAGGAGTGAGGACGCTGATCACAAGAGCTTACAATCTATGAGGAGAGGAGGAGTGAGGACGCTGATCACAGGAGCTTACAATCTATGAGGAGAGAGGAGTGAGGACGCTGATCACAAGAGCTTACAATCTATGAGGAGAGAGGAGTGAGGACGCTGATCACAAGAGCTTACCATCTATGAGGAGGAGGAGTGAGGACGCTGATCACAAGAGCTTACACTCTATGAGGAGGTGAGGAGTGAGGACACTGATCACAAGAGCTTACAATATATGAGGAGAGGAGGAGTGAGGACGCTGATCACAAGAGCTTACAATCTATGAGGAGGAGGAGTGAGGACGCTGATCACAAGAGCTTACACTCTATGAGGAGGTGAGGAGTGAGGATGCTGATCACAAGAGCTTACAATCTAAGGGGAGGAGAGGAGTGAGGACGCTGATCACAAGAGCTTACAATCTATGAGCAGAGGAGTGAGGACACTGATCACAAGAGCTTACAATCTATGAGCAGAGGAGTGAGGACACTGATCACAAGAGCTTACAATCTATGAGGAGAGGAGTGAGGACGCTGATCACAAGAGCTTACAATCTATGAGGAGAGGAGTGAGGACGCTGATCACAAGAGCTTACAATCTATGAGGAGAGGAGTGAGGACACTGATCACAAGAGCTTACAATCTATGAGGAGGAGGAGTGAGGACACTGATCACAAGAGCTTACAATCTATGAGGAGAGGAGTGAGGACCCTGATCACAAGAGCTTACAATCTATGAGGAGAGGAGGAGTGAGGACGCTGATCACAAGAGCTTACAATCTATGAGGATAGGAGTGAGGACGCTGATCACAAGAGCTTACAATCTATGAGGAGAGGAGTGAGGACACTGATCACAAGAGCTTACAATCTATGAGGAGAGGAGGAGTGAGGACGCTGATCACAAGAGCTTACAATCTATGTGGAAGAGGTGTGAGGACTCTGATCACAAGAGCTTACAATCTATGAGGAGAGGAGTGCGGACACTGATCACAAGAGCTTACAATCTATGAGGAGAGGAGTGAGGACGCTGATCACAAGAGCTTACAATCTATGAGGAGAGGAGGAGTGAGGACACTGATCACAAGAGCTTACAATCTATGAGGAGAGGAGTGAGGACGCTGATCACAAGAGCTTACAATCTATGAGGAGGAGGAGTGAGGACGCTGATCACAGGATCTTACAATCTATGAGGAGAGGAGTGAGGACGCTGATCACAAGAGCTTACAATCTATGTGGAAGAGGTGTGAGGACGCTGATCACAAGAGCTTACAATCTATGAGGAGAGGAGTGAGGACGCTGATCACAAGAGCTTACAATCTATGTGGAAGAGGTGTGAGGACGCTGATCACAAGAGCTTACAATCTATGAGGAGAGGAGGAGTGAGGACGCTGATCACAGGAGCTTACAATCTATGAGGAGGAGAGGAGGAGTGAGGACGCTGATCACAAGAGCTTACAATCTATGAGGAGAGGAGGAGTGAGGACGCTGATCACAAGAGCTTACAATCTATGAGGAGGAGGAGTGAGGACGCTGATCACAGGAGCTTACAATCTATGAGGAGGAGAGGAGGAGTGAGGACGCTGATCACAAGAGCTTACAATCTATGAGGAGGAGGAGTGAGGACGCTGATCACAAGAGCTTACAATCTATGAGGAGAGGAGGAGTGAGGACGCTGATCAAAGGAGCTTACAATCTATGAGGAGAGGAGTGAGGGCGCTGATCACAAGAGCTTACAATCTATGAGGAGAGAGGAGTGAGGACGCTGATCACAAGAGCTTACAATCTATGAGGAGAGGAGGAGTGAGGACACTGATCGCAAGAGCTTACAATCTATGAGGAGAGGAGTGAGGACACTGATCACAAGAGCTTACAATCTATGATGAGGAGAGGAGGAGTGAGGACGCTGATCACAAGAGCTTACAATCTATGAGGAGAGGAGTGAGGACACTGATCACAAGAGCTTACAATCTATGATGAGGCGAGGAGGAGTGAGGACGCTGATCACAGGAGCTTACAATCTATGAGGAGAGGAGTGAGGACGCTGATCACAAGAGCTTACAATCTATGAGGAGAGGAGTGAGGACGCTGATCACAAGAGCTTACAATCTATGAGGAGAGGAGTGAGGACACTGATCACAGGAGCTTACAATCTATGAGGAGAGGAGTGAGGACACTGATCACAAGAGCTTACAATCTATGAGGAGGAGGAGTGAGGACGCTGATCACAGGAGCTTACAATCTATGAGGAGAGGAGGAGGGAGGACACTGATCACAAGAGCTTACAATCTATGAGGAGAGGAGGAGTGAGGACCCTGATCACAAGAGCTTACAATCTATGAGGAGAGGAGTGAGGACGCTGATCACAAGAGCTTACAATCTATGAGGAGAGGAGGAGAGAGGACGCTGATCACAAGAGCTTACAATCTATGAGGAGAGGAGGAGTGAGGACACTGATCACAAGAGCTTACAATCTATGAGGAGGAGGAGTGAGGACGCTGATCACAAGAGCTTACAATCTATGAGGAGGAGGAGTGAGGACGCTGATCACAAGAGCTTACACTCTATGAGGAGGTGAGGAGTGAGGACACTGATCACAAGAGCTTACAATATATGAGGAGAGGAGGAGTGAGGACGCTGATCACAAGAGCTTACAATCTATGAGGAGGAGGAGTGAGGACGCTGATCACAAGAGCTTACACTCTATGAGGAGGTGAGGAGGGAGGACACTGATCACAAGAGCTTACAATCTAAGGGGAGGAGAGGAGTGAGGACACTGATCACAAGAGCTTACAATCTATGAGCAGAGGAGTGAGGACACTGATCACAAGAGCTTACAATCTATGAGGAGAGGAGTGAGGACACTGATCACAAGAGCTTAAACTCTATGAGGAGGAGGAGTGAGGACTCTGATCACAAGAGCTTACAATCTATGAGGAGAGGAGTGAGGACGCTGATCACAAGAGCTTACAATCTATGAGGAGAGGAGTGAGGACGCTGATCACAAGAGCTTACAATCTATGAGGAGAGGAGTGAGGACACTGATCACAAGAGCTTACAATCTATGAGGAGGAGGAGTGAGGACACTGATCACAAGAGCTTACAATCTATGAGGAGAGGAGTGAGGACCCTGATCACAAGAGCTTACAATCTATGAGGAGAGGAGTGAGGACGCTGATCACAAGAGCTTACAATCTATGTGGAAGAGGTGTGAGGACTCTGATCACAAGAGCTTACAATCTATGAGGAGAGGAGTGAGGACACTGATCACAAGAGCTTACAATCTATGAGGAGAGGAGGAGTGAGGACGCTGATCACAGGAGCTTACAATCTATGAGGAGGAGAGGAGGAGTGAGGACGCTGATCACAAGAGCTTACAATCTATGAGGAGAGGAGGAGTGAGGACGCTGATCACAAGAGCTTACAATCTATGAGGAGGAGGAGTGAGGACGCTGATCACAGGAGCTTACAATCTATGAGGAGGAGAGGAGGAGTGAGGACGCTGATCACAAGAGCTTACAATCTATGAGGAGGAGGAGTGAGGACGCTGATCACAAGAGCTTGCAATCTATGAGGAGAGGAGGAGTGAGGACGCTGATCACAGGAGCTTACAATCTATGAGGAGAGGAGTGAGGGCGCTGATCACAAGAGCTTACAATCTATGAGGAGAGGAGTGAGGACACTGATCACAAGAGCTTACAATCTATGAGGAGAGAGGAGTGAGGACGCTGATCACAAGAGCTTACAATCTATGAGGAGAGGAGTGAGGACACTGATCACAAGAGCTTACAATCTATGATGAGGAGAGGAGGAGTGAGGACGCTGATCACAAGAGCTTACAATCTATGAGGAGAGGAGTGAGGACACTGATCACAAGAGCTTACAATCTATGATGAGGAGAGGAGTGAGGACGCTGATCACAAGAGCTTACAATCTATGAGGAGAGGAGTGAGGACGCTGATCACAAGAGCTTACAATCTATGAGGAGAGGAGTGAGGACGCTGATCACAGGAGCTTACAATCTATGAGGAGAGGAGTGAGGACGCTGATCACAAGAGCTTACAATCTATGAGGAGAGGAGTGAGGACGCTGATCACAAGAGCTTACAATCTATGAGGAGAGGAGTGAGGACACTGATCACAGGAGCTTACAATCTATGAGGAGAGGAGTGAGGACACTGATCACAAGAGCTTACAATCTATGAGGAGGAGGAGTGAGGACGCTGATCACAGGAGCTTACAATCTTTGAGGAGAGGAGGAGGGAGGACACTGATCACAAGAGCTTACAATCTATGAGGAGAGGAGGAGTGAGGACCCTGATCACAAGAGCTTACAATCTATGAGGAGAGGAGTGAGGACACTGATCACAAGAGCTTACAATCTATGAGGAGAGGAGGAGTGAGGACGCGGATCACAAGAGCTTACAATCTATGAGGAGAGGAGGAGTGAGGACACTGATCACAAGAGCTTACAATCTATGAGGAGGAGGAGTGAGGACGCAGATCACAAGAGCTTACAATCTATGAGGAGGAGGAGTGAGGACGCTGATCACAAGAGCTTACACTCTATGAGGAGGTGAGGAGTGAGGACACTGATCACAAGAGCTTACAATATATGAGGAGAGGAGGAGTGAGGACGCTGATCACAAGAGCTTACAATCTATGAGGAGGAGGAGTGAGGACGCTGATCACAAGAGCTTACACTCTATGAGGAGGTGAGGAGTGAGGATGCTGATCACAAGAGCTTACAATCTAAGGGGAGGAGAGGAGTGAGGACACTGATCACAAGAGCTTACAATCTATGAGCAGAGGAGTGAGGACACTGATCACAAGAGCTTACAATCTATGAGGAGAGGAGTGAGGACACTGATCACAAGAGCTTACACTCTATGAGGAGGAGGAGTGAGGACGCTGATCACAAGAGCTTACAATCTATGAGGAGGTGGAGTGAGGACGCTGATCACAAGAGCTTACAATCTATGAGGAGAGGAGTGAGGACGCTGATCACAAGAGCTTACAATCTATGAGGAGAGGAGTGAGGACACTGATCACAAGAGCTTACAATCTATAAGGAGAGGAGTGAGGACGCTGATCACAAGAGCTTACAATCTATGAGGAGAGGAGTGAGGACACTGATCACAGGAGCTTACAATCTATGAGGAGAGGAGTGAGGACACTGATCACAAGAGCTTACAATCTATGAGGAGAGGAGTGAGGACACTGATCACAAGAGCTTACAATCTATGAGGAGAGGAGGAGTGAGGACGCTGATCATAAGAGCTTACAATCTATGAGAAGAGGAGTGAGGACACTGATCACAAGAGCTTACAATCTATGAGGAGGAGGTGTGAGGACGCTGATCACAGGAGCTTACAATCTATGAGGAGAGGAGGAGTGAGGACGCTGATCACAAGAGCTTACAATCTATGAGGAGAGGAGTGAGGACGCTGATCACAAGAGCTTACAATCTATGAGGAGAGGAGTGAGGACACTGATCACAAGAGCTTACAATCTATGAGGAGAGGAGTGAGGACACTGATCACAAGAGCTTACAATATATGAGGAGAGGAGTGAGGACACTGATCACAAGAGCTTACAATCTATGAGGAGAGGAGTGAGGACACTGATCACAAGAGCTTACAATATATGAGGAGAGGAGTGAGGACACTGATCACAAGAGCTTACAATCTATGAGGAGAGGAGGAGGGAGGACACTGATCACAAGAGCTTACAATCTATGAGGAGAGGAGGAGTGAGGACCCTGATCACAAGAGCTTACAATCTATGAGGAGAGGAGTGAGGACGCTGATCACAAGAGCTTACAATCTATGAGGAGAGGAGGAGTGAGGACCCTGATCACAAGAGCTTACAATCTATGAGGAGAGGAGGAGTGAGGACACTGATCACAAGAGCTTACAATCTATGAGGAGGAGGAGTGAGGACGCTGATCACAAGAGCTTACAATCTATGAGGAGGAGGAGTGAGGACGCTGATCACAAGAGCTTACACTCTATGAGGAGGTGAGGAGTGAGGACGCTGATCACAAGAGCTTACAATCTAAGGGGAGGAGAGGAGTGAGGACACTGATCACAAGAGCTTACAATCTATGAGGAGAGGAGTGAGGACACTGATCACAAGAGCTTACAATCTTTGAGGAGAGGAGTGAGGACACTGATCACAAGAGCTTACAATCTATGAGGAGAGGAGGAGGGAGGACGCTGATCACAAGAGCTTACAATCTATGAGGAGAGGAGGAGTGAGGACGCTGATCACAAGAGCTTACAATCTATGAGAAGAGGAGGAGTGAGGACCCTGATCACAAGAGCTTACAATCTATGAGGAGAGGAGTGAGGACGCTGATCACAAGAGCTTACAATCTATGAGGAGGAGTGAGGACGCTGATCACAAGAGCTTACACTCTATGAGGAGGTGAGGAGTGAGGATGCTGATCACAAGAGCTTACAATCTAAGGGGAGGAGAGGAGTGAGGACACTGATCACAAGAGCTTACAATCTATGAGCAGAGGAGTGAGGACACTGATCACAAGAGCTTACAATCTATGAGGAGAGGAGTGAGGACACTGATCACAAGAGCTTACACTCTATGAGGAGGAGGAGTGAGGACGCTGATCACAAGAGCTTACAATCTATGAGGAGAGGAGTGAGGACACTGATCACAAGAGCTTACAATCTATGAGGAGAGGAGTGAGGACACTGATCACAAGAGCTTACACTCTATGAGGAGGAGGAGTGAGGACGCTGATCACAAGAGCTTACAATCTATGAGGAGAGGAGTGAGGACGCTGATCACAAGAGCTTACAATCTATGAGGAGAGGAGTGAGGACGCTGATCACAAGAGCTTACAATCTATAAGGAGAGGAGTGAGGACGCTGATCACAAGAGCTTACAATCTATGAGGAGAGGAGTGAGGACACTGATCACAGGAGCTTACAATCTATGAGGAGAGGAGTGAGGACACTGATCACAAGAGCTTACAATCTATGAGGAGAGGAGGAGTGAGGACGCTGATCATAAGAGCTTACAATCTATGAGAAGAGGAGTGAGGACACTGATCACAAGAGCTTACAATCTATGAGGAGGAGGTGTGAGGACACTGATCACAGGAGCTTACAATCTATGAGGAGAGGAGTGAGGACGCTGATCACAAGAGCTTACAATCTATGAGGAGAGGAGTGAGGACACTGATCACAAGAGCTTACAATCTATGAGGAGAGGAGTGAGGACACTGATCACAAGAGCTTACAATATATGAGGAGAGGAGTGAGGACACTGATCACAAGAGCTTACAATCTATGAGGAGAGGAGGAGGGAGGACACTGATCACAAGAGCTTACAATCTATGAGGAGAGGAGGAGTGAGGACCCTGATCACAAGAGCTTACAATCTATGAGGAGAGGAGTGAGGACACTGATCACAAGAGCTTACAATCTATGAGGAGAGGAGGAGTGAGGACCCTGATCACAAGAGCTTACAATCTATGAGGAGAGGAGGAGTGAGGACACTGATCACAAGAGCTTACAATCTATGAGGAGGAGGAGTGAGGACGCTGATCACAAGAGCTTACAATCTATGAGGAGGTGAGGAGTGAGGACGCTGATCACAAGAGCTTACAATCTAAGGGGAGGAGAGGAGTGAGGACACTGATCACAAGAGCTTACAATCTATGAGGAGAGGAGTGAGGACACTGATCACAAGAGCTTACAATCTATGAGGAGAGGAGTGAGGACACTGATCACAAGAGCTTACAATCTATGAGGAGAGGAGGAGTGAGGACGCTGATCACAAGAGCTTACAATCTATGAGAAGAGGAGGAGTGAGGACCCTGATCACAAGAGCTTACAATCTATGAGGAGAGGAGTGAGGACGCTGATCACAAGAGCTTACAATCTATGAGGAGAGGAGGAGTGAGGACACTGATCACAAGAGCTTACAATCTATGAGGAGAGGAGGAGTGAGGACGCTGATCACAAGAGCTTACAATCTATGAGGAGAGGAGTGAGGACGCTGATCACAAGAGCTTACAATCTATGAGGAGAGGAGGAGTGAGGACACTGATCACAAGAGCTTACAATCTATGAGGAGAGGAGGAGTGAGGACGCTGATCACAAGAGCTCACAATCTATGAGGAGAGGAGGAGTGAGGACGCTGATCACAAGAGCTTACAATCTATGAGGAGAGGAGTGAGGACGCTGATCACAAGAGCTTACAATCTATGAGGAGAGGAGGAGTGAGGACGCTGATCACAAGAGCTTACAATCTATGAGGAGGAGAGGAGGAGTGAGGACACTGATCACAAGAGCTTACAATCTATGAGGAGACGAGTGAGGACGCTGATCACAAGAGCTTACAATCTATGAGGAGGAGAGGAGGACACTGATCACAAGAGCTTACAATCTATGAGGAGAGGAGGAGTGAGGACGCTGATCACAAGAGCTTACAATCTATGAGGAGGAGGAGTGAGGACGCTGATCACAAGAGTTTACAATCTATGAGGAGAGGAGGAGTGAGGACGCTGATCACAAGAGCTTACAATCTATGAGGAGGAGGAGTGAGGACGCTGATCACAAGAGCTTACAATCTATGAGGAGGAGAGGAGGAGTGAGGACACTGATCACAAGAGCTTACAATCTAGGAGGAGACGAGTGAGGACGCTGATCACAAGAGCTTACAATCTATGAGGAGGAGAGGAGGAGTGAGGACGCTGATCATAAGAGCTTACAATATATGAGGAGAGGAGGAGTGAGGACGCTGATCACAAGAGCTCACAATCTATGAGGAGAGGAGGAGTGAGGACGCTGATCACAAGAGCTTACAATCTATGAGGAGGAGAGGAGTGAGGACGCTGATCACAAGAGCTTACAATCTATGAGGAGAGGAGGAGTGAGGACGCTGATCACAAGAGCTTACAATCTATGAGGAGGAGAGGAGTGAGGACGCTGATCACAAGAGCTTACAATCTATGAGGAGAGGAGTGAGGACACTGATCACAAGAGCTTACCGTCTATGAGGAGGAGAGGAGTGAGGACGCTGATCACAAGAGCTTACAATCTATGAGGAGGAGAGGAGTGAGGACCCTGATCACAAGAGCTTACAATCTATGAGGAGAGGAGTGAGGACACTGATCACAAGAGCTTACAATCTATGAGGAGGACGAGTGAGGACGCTGATCACAGGAGCTTACAATCTATGAGGAGAGGAGTGAGGACGCTGATCACAAGAGCTTACAATCTATGAGGAGAGGAGTGAGGACACTGATCACAAGAGCTTACAATCTATGAGGAGGAGGAGTGAGGACACTGATCACAAGAGCTTACAATCTATGAGGAGAGGAGTGAGGACCCTGATCACAAGAGCTTACAATCTATGAGGAGAGGAGGAGTGAGGACGCTGATCACAAGAGCTTACAATCTATGAGGAGAAGAGGAGTGAGGACACTGATCACAAGAGCTTACAATCTATTAGGAGGAGAGGAGTGAGGACGCTGATCACAAGAGCTTACAATCTATGAGGAGAGGAGTGAGGACGCTGATCACAAGAGCTTACAATCTATGAGGAGAGGAGTGAGGACGCTGATCACAAGAGCTTACAATCTATGAGGAGAGGAGTGAGGACGCTGATCACAAGAGCTTACAATCTATGAGGAGAGGAGGAGTGAGGACGCTGATCACAAGAGCTTACAATCTATGAGGAGAGGAGTGAGGACACTGATCACAAGAGCTTACAATCTATGAGGAGAGGAGTGAGGACACTGATCACAGGAGCTTACAATCTATGAGGAGAGCAGGAGGGAGGACACTGATCACAAGAGCTTACAATCTATGAGGAGAGGAGGAGTGAGGACGCTGATCACAAGAGCTTACAATCTATGAGGAGGAGAGGAGGAGTGAGGACACTGATCACAAGAGCTTACAATCTATGAGGATAAGAGGAGTGAGGACGCTGATCACAAGAGCTTACAATCTATGAGGAGGAGAGGAGTGAGGACGCTGATCACAGGAGCTTACAATCTATGAGGAGAGGAGTGAGGACGCTGATCACAAGAGCTTACAATCTATGAGGAGAGGAGTGAGGACGCTGATCACAAGAGCTTACAATCTATGAGGAGAGGAGTGAGGACACTGATCACAAGAGCTTACAATCTATGAGGAGAGGAGTGAGGACGCTGATCACAAGAGCTTACAATCTATGAGGAGAGGAGTGAGGACACTGATCACAAGAGCTTACAATCTATGAGGAGAGGAGTGAGGACGCTGATCACAAGAGCTTACAATCTATGAGGAGAGGAGTGAGGACACTGATCATAAGAGCTTACAATCTATGAGGAGAGGAGTGAGGACGCTGATCACAAGAGCTTACAATCTATGAGGAGAGGAGGAGTGAGGACGCTGATCACAAGAGCTTGCAATCTATGAGGAGAGGAGGAGTGAGGACGCTGATCACAAGAGCTTACAATCTATGATGAGAGGAGTGAGGACACTGATCATAAGAGCTTACAATCTATGAGGAGGAGAGGAGTGAGGACGCTGATCACAAGAGCTTACAATCTATGAGGAGGAGAGGAGTGGGGACGCTGATCACAAGAGCTTACAATCTATGAGGAGAGGAGGAGGGAGGACACTGATCACAAGAGCTTACAATCTATGAGGAGAGGAGAGAGGACGCTGATCACAAGAGCTTACAATCTATGAGGAGAGGAGGAGTGAGGACGCTGATAACAAGAGCTTACAATCTATGAGGAGGAGAGGAGTGAGGACGTTGATCACAAGAGCTTACAATCTATGAGGAGAGGAGTGAGGACACTGATCTCAAGAGCTTACAATCTATGATGAGAGGAGTGAGGACGCTGATCAGAAGAGCTTACAATCTATGAGGAGAATAGGAGTGAGGACACTGATCACAAGAGCTTACAATCTATGAGGAGAAGAGGAGTGAGGACACTGATCACAAGAGCTTACAATCTATGAGGAGGAGAGGAGTGAGGACGCTGATCACAAGAGCTTACAATCTATGAGGAGGAGAGGAGGAGTGAGGACGCTGATCACAAGAGCTTACAATCTATGAGGAGGAGAGGAGTGAGGACGCTGATCACAAGAGCTTACAATCTATGAGGAGGAGAGGAGTGAGGACGCTGATCACAAGAGCTTACAATCTATGAGGAGAGGAGGAGTGAGGACGCTGATCACAAGAGCTTACAATCTATGATGAGAGGAGTGAGGACACTGATCACAAGAGCTTACAATCTATGAGGAGGAGAGGAGTGAGGACACTGATCACAAGAGCTTACAATCTATGGGGAGGAGAGGAGTGAGGACGCTGATCACAAGAGCTTACAATCAATGAGGAGAGGAGGAGTGAGGACGCTGATCACAAGAGCTTACAATCTATGAGGAGAAGAGCAGTGAGGACACTGATCACAAGAGCTTACAATCTATGAGGAGGAGAGGAGTGAGGACGCTGATCACAAGAGCTTACAATCTATGATGAGAGGAGTGAGGACACTGATCACAAGAGCTTACAATCTATGATGAGAGGAGTGAGGACACTGATCACAAGAGCTTACAATCTATGAGGAGGAGAGGAGGAGTGAGGACGCTGATCACAAGAGCTTACAATCTATGAGGAGAAGAGGAGGGAGGACGCTGATCACAAGAGCTTACAATCTATGAGGAGAGGAGTGAGGACGCTGATCACAAGAGCTTACAATCTATGAGGAGGAGAGGAGTGAGGACGCTGATCACAAGAGCTTACAATCTATGAGGAGAGGAGGAGTGAGGACGCTGATAACAAGAGCTTACAATCTATGAGGAGAGGAGTGAGGACGCTGATCACAAGAGCTTACAATCTATGAGGAGAGGAGTGAGGACACTGATCTCAAGAGCTTACAATCTATGAGGAGAGGAGTGAGGACACTGATCACAAGAGCTTACAATCTATGAGGAGAGGAGTGAGGACACTGATCACAAGAGCTTACAATCTATGAGGAGGAGTGAGGACGCTGATCACAAGAGCTTACAATATATGAGGAGGAGAAGAGTGAGGACACTGATCACAAGAGCTTACAATCTATGAGGAGGAGAGGAGTGAGGACCCTGATCACAAGAGCTTACAATCTATGAGGAGATTAGTGAGGACACTGATCACAAGAGCTTACAATCTATGAGGAGAGGAGGAGTGAGTACGCTGATAACAAGAGCTTACAATCTATGAGGAGAGGAGGAGTGAGGACGCTGATCACAAGAGCTTACAATCTATGAGGAGAGGAGTGAGGACGCTGATCACAAGAGCTTACAATCTATGAGGAGAGGAGTGAGGACGCTGATCACAAGAGCTTACAATCTATGAGGAGAGGAGTGAGGACGCTGATCACAAGAGCTTACAATCTATGAGGAGGAGAGGAGGAGTGAGGACACTGATCACAAGAGCTTACAATCTATGAGGAGACGAGTGAGGACGCTGATCACAAGAGCTTACAATCTATGAGGAGGAGAGGAGGAGTGAGGACGCTGATCACAAGAGCTTACAATCTATGAGGAGAGGAGTGAGGACACTGATCACAAGAGCTTACAATCTATGAGGAGAGGAGGAGTGAGGACGCTGATCACAAGAGCTTACAATCTATGAGGAGAGGAGTGAGGACACTGATCACAAGATCTTACAATCTATGAGGAGGAGAAGAGTGAGGACGCTGATCACAAGAGCTTACAATCTATGAGGAGGAGAGGAGTGAGGACCCTGATCACAAGAGCTTACAATCTATGAGGAGAGGAGTGAGGACGCTGATCACAAGAGCTTACAATCTATGAGGAGAGGAGGAGTGAGGACGCTGATCACAAGAGCTTACAATCTATGAGGAGAAGAGGAGTGAGGACACTGATCACAAGAGCTTACAATCTATGAGGAGGAGAGGAGTGAGGACGCTGATCACAAGAGCTTACAATCTATGAGGAGGAGAGGAGGAGTGAGGACGCTGATCACAAGAGCTTACAATCTATGAGGAGGAGAGGAGTGAGGAAACTGATCACAAGAGCTTACAATCTATGAGGAGGAGAGGAGTGAGGACACTGATCACAAGAGCTTACAATCTATGGGGAGGAGAGGAGTGAGGACACTGATCACAAGAGCTTACAATATATGAGGAGAGGAGTGAGGACACTGATCACAAGAGCTTACAATCTATGAGGAGGAGGAGTGAGGACGCTGATCACAAGACCTTACAATCTATGAGGAGAGGAGTGAGGACGCTGATCACAAGAGCTTACAATCTATGAGGAGAGGAGTGAGGACGCTGATCACAAGAGCTTACAATCTATGAGGAGAGGAGTGAGGACGCTGATCAGAAGAGCTTACAATCTATGAGGAGAGGAGGAGTGAGGACGCTGATCACAAGAGCTTACAATCTATGAGGAGAAGAGGAGTGAGGACACTGATCACAAGAGCTTACAATCTATGAGGAGGAGAGGAGTGAGGACGCTGATCACAAGAGCTTACAATCTATGAGGAGGAGAGGAGTGAGGACACTGATCACAAGAGCTTACAATCTATGAGGAGGAGTGAGGACGCTGATCACAAGAGCTTACAATCTATGAGGAGAAGAGGAGTGAGGACACTGATCACAAGAGCTTACAATCTATGAGGAGAGGAGTGAGGACACTGATCACAAGAGCTTACAATCTATGAGGAGAGGAGTGAGGACGCTGATCACAAGAGCTTACAATCTATGAGGAGAGAGTGAGGACACTGATCACAAGAGCTTACAATCTATGAGGAGAGGAGTGAGGACGCTGATCACAAGAGCTTACAATCTATGAGGAGAGGAGTGAGGACGCTGATCACAAGAGCTTACAATCTATGAGGAGAGGAGTGAGGACGCTGATCAGAAGAGCTTACAATCTATGAGGAGAGGAGTGAGGACACTGATCACAAGAGCTTACAATCTATGAGGAGAGGAGGAGTGAGGACGCTGATCACAAGAGCTTACAATCTATGAGGAGAGGAGTGAGGACGCTGATCACAAGAGCTTACAATCTATGAGGAGAGGAGTGAGGACGCTGATCAGAAGAGCTTACAATCTATGAGGAGAGGAGTGAGGACACTGATCACAAGAGCTTACAATCTATGAGGAGAGGAGGAGTGAGGACGCTGATCACAAGAGCTTACAATCTATGAGGAGAGGAGGAGTGAGGACACTGATCACAAGAGCTTACAATCTATGAGGAGGAGTGAGGACGCTGATCACAAGAGCTTACAATCTATGAGGAGGAGAGGAGTGAGGACCCTGATCACAAGAGCTTACAATCTATGAGGAGAGGAGTGAGGACGCTGATCACAAGAGCTTACAATCTATGAGGAGAGGAGTGAGGACACTGATCACAAGAGCTTACAATCTATGAGGAGAAGAGTGAGGACGCTGATCACAAGAGCTTACAATCTATGAGGAGAGGAGGAGTGAGGACGCTGATCACAAGAGCTTACAATCTATGAGGAGAGGAGGAGTGAGGACGCTGATCACAAGAGCTTACAATCTATGAGGAGAGGAGTGAGGACACTGATCACAAGAGCTTACAATCTATGAGGAGGAGTGAGGACGCTGATCACAAGAGCTTACAATCTATGAGGAGGAGAGGAGGAGTGAGGACACTGATCACAAGAGCTTACAATCTATGAGGAGATGAGTGAGGACGCTGATCACAAGAGCTTACAATCTATGAGGAGAGGAGTGAGGACGCTGATCACAAGAGCTTACAATCTATGAGGAGGGAGAGGAGTGAGGACACTGATCACAAGAGCTTACAATCTATGAGGAGAGGAGTGAGGACGCTGATCACAAGAGCTTACAATCTATGAGGAGGAGGAGTGAGGACGCTGATCACAAGAGCTTACAATCTATGAGGAGAGGAGTGAGGACGCTGATCACAAGAGCTTACAATCTATGAGGAGAGGAGGAGTGAGGACGCTGATCACAAGATGTTACAATCTATGAGGAGGAGGAGTGAGGACGCTGATCACAAGAGCTTACAATATATGAGGAGAGGAGTGAGGACACTGATCACAAGAGCTTACAATCTATGAGGAGAGGAGTGAGGACGCTGATCACAAGAGCTTACAATCTATGAGGAGGAGGAGTGAGGACGCTGATCACAGAGCTTACAATCTATGAGGAGAGGAGTGAGGACGCTGATCACAAGAGCTTACAATCTATGAGGAGAGGAGGAGTGAGGACGCTGATCACAAGATGTTACAATCTATGGGGAGAGGAGGAGTGAGGACACTGATCACAAGAGCTTACAATCTATCAGGAGAGGAGTGAGGACACTGATCACAAGAGCTTACAATCTATGAGGAGAGGAGTGAGGACACTGATCACAAGAGCTTACAATATATGAGGAGAGGAGTGAGGACACTGATCACAAGAGCTTACAATCTATGAGGAGGAGGAGTGAGGACGCTGATCACAAGAGCTTACAATCTATGAGGAGAGGAGTGAGGACGCTGATCACAAGAGCTTACAATCTATGAGGAGAGGAGTGAGGACGCTGATCACAAGAGCTTACAATCTATGAGGAGAGGAGTGAGGACGCTGATCAGAAGAGCTTACAATCTATGAGGAGAGGAGTGAGGACACTGATCACAAGAGCTTACAATCTATGAGGAGAGGAGGAGTGAGGACGCTGATCACAAGAGCTTACAATCTATGAGGAGAGGAGTGAGGACACTGATCACAAGAGCTTACAATCTATGAGGAGGAGTGAGGACGCTGATCACAAGAGCTTACAATCTATGAGGAGGAGAGGAGTGAGGACCCTGATCACAAGAGCTTACAATCTATGAGGAGAGGGAGTGAGGACGCTGATCACAAGAGCTTACAATCTATGAGGAGAAGAGGAGTGAGGACACTGATCACAAGAGCTTACAATCTATGAGGAGGAGAGGAGTGAGGACGCTGATCACAAGAGCTTACAATCTATGAGGAGGAGAGGAGTGAGGACGCTGATCACAAGAGCTTACAATCTATGAGGAGGAGAGGAGTGAGGACACTGATCACAAGAGCTTACAATCTATGAGGAGGAGGAGTGAGGACGCTGATCACAAGAGCTTACAATCTATGAGGAGAGGAGTGAGGACGCTGATCACAAGAGCTTACAATCTATGAGGAGAGGAGTGAGGACACTGATCACAAGAGCTTACAATCTATGAGGAGAGGAGTGAGGACGCTGATCACAAGAGCTTACAATCTATGAGGAGAGGAGTGAGGACGCTGATCACAAGAGCTTACAATCTATGAGGAGAGGAGTGAGGACGCTGATCAGAAGAGCTTACAATCTATGAGGAGAGGAGTGAGGACACTGATCACAAGAGCTTACAATCTATGAGGAGAGGAGGAGTGAGGACGCTGATCACAAGAGCTTACAATCTATGAGGAGAGGAGTGAGGACGCTGATCACAAGAGCTTACAATCTATGAGGAGAGGAGTGAGGACACTGATCACAAGAGCTTACAATCTATGAGGAGGAGTGAGGACGCTGATCACAAGAGCTTACAATCTATGAGGAGGAGAGGAGTGAGGACCCTGATCACAAGAGCTTACAATCTATGAGGAGAGGAGTGAGGACGCTGATCACAAGAGCTTACAATCTATGAGGAGAGGAGTGAGGACACTGATCACAAGAGCTTACACTCTATGAGGAGGAGGAGTGAGGACGCTGATCACAAGAGCTTACAATCTATGAGGAGAGGAGTGAGGACACTGATCACAAGAGCTTACAATCTATGAGGAGGAGTGAGGACGCTGATCACAAGAGCTTACAATCTATGAGGAGGAGAGGAGGAGTGAGGACACTGATCACAAGAGCTTACAATCTATGAGGAGATGAGTGAGGACGCTGATCACAAGAGCTTACAATCTATGAGGAGAGGAGGAGTGAGGACGCTGATCACAAGAGCTTACAATCTATGAGGAGGAGAGGAGTGAGGACCCTGATCACAAGAGCTTACAATCTATGAGGAGAGGAGTGAGGACGCTGATCACAAGAACTTACAATCTATGAGGAGAGGAGTGAGGACACTGATCACAAGAGCTTACAATCTATGAGGAGAGGAGGAGTGAGGACGCTGATCACAAGAGCTTACAATCTATGAGGAGAGGAGTGAGGACACTGATCACAAGAGCTTACAATCTATGAGGAGAAGAGGAGTGAGGACACTGATCACAAGAGCTTACAATCTATGAGGAGGAGAAGAGTGAGGACGCTGATCACAAGAGCTTACAATCTATGAGGAGGAGAGGAGTGAGGACCCTGATCACAAGAGCTTACAATCTATGAGGAGAGGAGTGAGGACGCTGATCACAAGAGCTTACAATCTATGAGGAGAGGAGGAGTGAGGACGCTGATCACAAGAGCTTAAAATCTATGAGGAGAGGAGTGAGGACACTGATCACAAGAGCTTACAATCTATGAGGAGAGGAGGAGTGAGGACGCTGATAACAAGAGCTTACAATCTATGAGGAGAGGAGGAGTGAGGACGCTGATAACAAGAGCTTACAATCTATTAGGAGGAGAGGAGTGAGGACACTGATCACAAGAGCTTACAATCTATGAGGAGAGGAGGAGTGAGGACACTGATCACAAGAGCTTACAATCTATGAGGAGAGGAGGAGTGAGGACACTGATCACAAGAGCTTACAATCTATGAGGAGAGGAGTGAGGACGCTGATCACAAGAGCTTACAATCTATGAGGAGAGGAGTGAGGACGCTGATCACAAGAGCTTACAGTCTATGAGGAGAGGAGGAGTGAGGACGCTGATCACAAGAGCTTACAATCTATGAGGAGAGGAGGAGTGAGGACTCTGATCACAAGAGTTTACAATCTATGAGGAGAGGAGTGAGGACGCTGATCACAAGAGCATACAATCTATGAGGAGAGGAGGAGTGAGGACGCTGATCACAAGAGCTTACAATCTATGAGGAGAGGAGGAGTGAGGACGCTGATCACAAGAGCTTACAATCTATGAGGAGAGGAGTGAGGACACTGATCACAAGAGCTTACAATCTATGAGGAGGAGTGAGGACGCTGATCACAAGAGCTTACAATCTATGAGGAGAGGAGGAGTGAGGACACTGATCACAAGAGCTTACAATCTATGAGGAGAGGAGGAGTGAGGACACTGATCACAAGAGCTTACAATCTATGAGGAGAGGAGTGAGGACGCTGATCACAAGAGCTTACAATCTATGAGGAGAGGAGTGAGGACTCTGATCACAAGAGTTTACAATCTATGAGGAGAGGAGTGAGGACGCTGATCACAGGAGCTTACAATCTATGAGGAGAGGAGGAGTGAGGACGCTGATCACAAGAGCTTACAATCTATGAGGAGAGGAGGAGTGAGGACGCTGATCACAAGAGCTTACAATCTATGAGGAGAGGAGTGAGGACACTGATCACAAGAGCTTACAATCTATGAGGAGGAGTGAGGACGCTGATCACAAGAGCTTACAATCTATGAGGAGGAGTGAGGACACTGATCACAAGAGCTTACAATCTATGAGGAGACGAGTGAGGACACTGATCACAAGAGCTTACAATCTATGAGGAGGAGAGGAGGAGTGAGGACGCTGATCACAAGAGCTTACAATCTATGAGGAGAGGAGGAGTGAGGACGCTGATCACAAGAGCTTACAATCTATGAGGAGGAGAGGAGTGAGGACGCTGATCACAAGAGCTTACAATCTATGAGGAGAGGAGTGAGGACACTGATCACAAGATCTTACAATCTATGAGGAGGAGTGAGAACACTGATCACAAGAGCTTACAATCTATGAGGAGAGGAGTGAGAACACTGATCACAAGAGCTTACAATCTATGAGGAGAGGAGTGAGGACACTAATCACAAGAGCTTACAATCTATGAGGAGAAGAGGAGTGAGGACACTGATCACAAGATCTTACAATCTATGAGGAGGAGAGGAGTGAGAACACTGATCACAAGAGCTTACAATCTATGAGGAGAGGAGTGAGGACACTAATCACAAGAGCTTACAATCTATGAGGAGAAGAGGAGTGAGGACGCTGATCACAAGCGCTTACAATCTATGAGGAGAGGAGTGAGGACGCTGATCACAAGAGCATACAATCTATGAGGAGAGGAGGAGTGAGGACGCTGATCACAAGAGCTTACAATCTATGAGGAGGAGAGGAGTGAGGACGCTGATCACAAGAGCTTACAATCTATGAGGAAAGGAGTGAGGACGCTGATCACAAGAGCTTACAATCTATGAGGAGAGGAGGAGTGAGGACGCTGATCACAAGAGGTTACAATCTATGAGGAGAGGAGTGAGGACGCTGATCACAAGAGGTTACAATCTATGAGGAGAGGAGGAGTGAGGACGCTGATCACAAGAGCTTACAATCTATGAGGAGAGGAGGAGTGAGGACGCTGATCACAAGAGCTTACAATCTATGAGGAGAGGAGTGAGGACACTGATCACAAGAGCTTACAATCTATGAGGAGGAGTGAGGACGCTGATCACAAGAGCTTACAATCTATGAGGAGGAGAGGAGGAGTGAGGACACTGATCACAAGAGCTTACAATCTATGAGGAGACGAGTGAGGACGCTGATCACAAGAGCTTACAATCTATGAGGAGAGGAGGAGTGAGGACACTGATCACAAGATCTTACAATCTATGAGGAGGAGAGGAGTGAGAACACTGATCACAAGAGCTTACAATCTATGAGGAGAGGAGGAGGGAGGACACTGATCACAAAAGCTTACAATCTATGAGGAGGAGAGGAGTGAGGACCCTGATCACAAGAGCTTACAATCTATGAGGAGAGGAGTGAGGACGCTGATCACAAGAGCTTACAATCTACGAGGAGAGGAGTGAGGACACTGATCACAAGAGCTTACAATCTATGAGGAGAGGAGGAGTGAGGACGCTGATCACAAGAGCTTACAATCTATGAGGAGAGGAGTGAGGACACTGATCACAAGAGCTTACAATCTATGAGGAGGAGTGAGGACGCTGATCACAAGAGCTTACAATCTATGAGGAGGAGAAGAGTGAGGACGCTGATCACAAGAGCTTACAATCTATGAGGAGGAGAGGAGTGAGGACCCTGATCACAAGAGCTTACAATCTATGAGGAGAGGAGTGAGGACGCTGATCACAAGAGCTTACAATCTATGAGGAGAGGAGTGAGGACACTGATCACAAGAGCTTACAATCTATGAGGAGGAGTGAGGACGCTGATCACAAGAGGTTACAATCTATGAGGAGAGGAGGAGTGAGGACGCTGATAACAAGAGCTTACAATCTATGAGGAGAGGAGGAGTGAGGACGCTGATCACAAGAGCATACAATCTATGAGGAGAGGAGGAGTGAGGACACTGATCACAAGAGCTTACAATCTATGAGGAGAGGAGGAGTGAGGACACTGATCACAAGAGCTTACAATCTATGAGGAGAGGAGTGAGGACGCTGATCACAAGAGCTTACAATCTATGAGGAGAGGAGGAGGGAGGACACTGATCACAAGAGCTTACAATCTATGAGGAGAGGAGTGAGGACGCTGATCACAAGAGCTTACAATCTATGAGGAGAGGAGTGAGGACACTGATCACAAGAGCTTACAATCTATGAGGAGAGGAGTGAGGACGCTGATCACAAGAGCTTACAATCTATGAGGAGAGGAGTGAGGACGCTGATCACAAGAGCTTACAATCTATGAGGAGAGGAGTGAGGACTCTGATCACAAGAGTTTACAATCTATGAGGAGAGGAGTGAGGACGCTGATCACAAGAGCTTACAATCTATGAGGAGAGGAGGAGTGAGGACGCTGATCACAAGAGCTTACAATCTATGAGGAGAGGAGGAGTGAGGACGCTGATCACAAGAGCTTACAATCTATGAGGAGAGGAGGAGTGAGGACGCTGATCACAAGAGCTTACAATCTATGAGGAGAGGAGTGAGGACACTGATCACAAGAGCTTTCAATCTATGAGGAGGAGTGAGGACGCTGATCACAAGAGCTTACAATCTATGAGGAGGAGAGGAGGAGTGAGGACACTGATCACAAGAGCTTACAATCTATGAGGAGACGAGTGAGGACGCTGATCACAAGAGCTTACAATCTATGAGGAGGAGAGGAGGAGTGAGGACGCTGATCACAAGAGCTTACAATCTATGAGGAGGAGAGGAGTGAGGGCGCTGATCACAAGAGCTTACAATCTATGAGGAGAGGAGTGAGGACACTGATCACAAGAGCTTACAATCTATGAGGAGAGGAGGAGGGAGGACACTGATCACAAAAGCTTACAATCTATGAGGAGGAGAGGAGTGAGGACCCTGATCACAAGAGCTTACAATCTATGAGGAGAGGAGTGAGGACGCTGATCACAAGAGCTTACAATCTATGAGGAGAGGAGTGAGGACACTGATCACAAGAGCTTACAATCTATGAGGAGAGGAGTGAGGACACTGATCACAAGAGCTTACAATCTATGAGGAGAGGAGGAGTGAGGACACTGATCACAAGAGCTTACAATCTATGAGGAGGAGTGAGGACGCTGATCACAAGAGCTTACAATCTATGAGGAGGAGAGGAGTGAGGACCCTGATCACAAGAGCTTACAATCTATGAGGAGAGGAGTGAGGACGCTGATCACAAGAGCTTACAATCTATGAGGAGAGGAGTGAGGACACTGATCACAAGAGCTTACAATCTATGAGGAGGAGAGGAGTGAGGACGCTGATCACAAGAGCTTACAATCTATGAGGAGGAGAGGAGTGAGGACCCTGATCACAAGAGCTTACAATCTATGAGGAGAGGAGTGAGGACGCTGATCACAAGAGCTTACAATCTATGAGGAGAGGAGTGAGGACACTGATCACAAGAGCTTACAATCTATGAGGAGGAGAGGAGTGAGGACGCTGATAACAAGAGCTTACAATCTATGAGGAGAGGAGGAGTGAGGACACTGATCACAAGAGCTTATAATCTATGAGGAGAGGAGGAGTGAGGACACTGATCACAAGAGCTTACAATCTATGAGGAGAGGAGTGAGGACGCTGATCACAAGAGCTTACAATCTATGAGGAGAGGAGTGAGGACGCTGATCACAAGAGCTTACAATCTATGAGGAGAGGAGTGAGGACTCTGATCACAAGAGTTTACAATCTATGAGGAGAGGAGTGAGGACGCTGATCACAAGAGCTTACAATCTATGAGGAGAGGAGGAGTGAGGACGCTGATCACAAGAGCTTACAATCTATGAGGAGAGGAGGAGTGAGGACGCTGATCACAAGAGCTTACAATCTATGAGGAGAGGAGTGAGGACGCTGATCACAAGAGCTTACAATCTATGAGGAGAGGAGTGAGGACGCTGATCACAAGAGCTTACAATCTATGAGGAGAGGAGTGAGGACGCTGATCACAAGAGCTTACAATCTATGAGGAGAGGAGTGAGGACGCTGATCACAAGAGCTTACAATCTATGAGGAGGAGAGGAGTGAGGACACTGATCACAAGAGCTTACAATCTATGAGGAGACGAGTGAGGACGCTGATCACAAGAGCTTACAATCTATGAGGAGGAGAGGAGTGAGGACGCTGATCACAAGAGCTTACAATCTATGAGGAGAGGAGGAGTGAGGACGCTGATCACAAGAGCTTACAATCTATGAGGAGGAGAGGAGTGAGGACACTGATCACAAGATCTTACAATCTATGAGGAGGAGAGGAGTGAGAACACTGATCACAAGAGCTTACAATCTATGAGGAGAGGAGGAGGGAGGACACTGATCACAAAAGCTTACAATCTATGAGGAGGAGAGGAGTGAGGACCCTGATCACAAGAGCTTACAATCTATGAGGAGAGGAGTGAGGACGCTGATCACAAGAGCTTACAATCTATGAGGAGAGGAGGAGTGAGGACGCTGATCACAAGAGCTTACAATCTATGAGGAGAGGAGGAGTGAGGACGCTGATCACAAGAGCTTACAATCTATGAGGAGAGGAGTGAGGACACTGATCACAAGAGCTTACAATCTATGAGGAGGAGTGAGGACGCTGATCACAAGAGCTTACAATCTATGAGGAGGAGAGGAGGAGTGAGGACACTGATTACAAGAGCTTACAATCTATGAGGAGACGAGTGAGGACGCTGATCACAAGAGCTTACAATCTATGAGGAGGAGAGGAGGAGTGAGGACGCTGATCACAAGAGCTTACAATCTATGAGGAGAGGAGGAGTGAGGACGCTGATCACAAGAGCTTACAATCTATGAGGAGAGGAGGAGGGAGGACACTGATCACAAAAGCTTACAATCTATGAGGAGAGGAGGAGTGAGGACACTGATCACAAGAGCTTACAATCTATGAGGAGAGGAGGAGTGAGGACGCTGATCACAAGAGCTTACAATCTATGAGGAGGAGAGAAGTGAGGACGCTTATCACAAGAGCTTACAATCTATGAGGAGAGGAGGAGTGAGGACCCTGATCACAAGAGCTTACAATCTATGAGGAGAGGAGTGAGGACACTGATCACAAGAGCTTACAATCTATGAGGAGAGGAGGAGTGAGGACGCTGATCACAAGAGCTTACAATCTATGAGGAGAGGAGTGAGGACACTGATCACAAGAGCTTACAATCTATGAGGAGGAGTGAGGACGCTGATCACAAGAGCTTACAATCTATAAGGAGGAGAGGAGTGAGGACACTGATCACAAGATCTTACAATCTATGAGGAGGAGAAGAGTGAGGACGCTGATCACAAGAGCTTACAATCTATGAGGAGAGGAGTGAGGACGCTGATCACAAGAGCTTACAATCTATGAGGAGAGGAGGAGTGAGGACACTGATCACAAGAGCTTACAATCTATGAGGAGAGGAGGAGTGAGGACGCTGATCACAAGAGCTTACACTCTATGAGGAGAGGAGGAGTGAGGACGCTGATCACAAGAGCTTACAATCTATGAGGAGGAGAGGAGTGAGGACACTGATCACAAGAGCTTACAATCTATGAGGAGAGGAGGAGTGAGGACGCTGATCACAAGAGCATACAATCTATGAGGAGAGGAGGAGTGAGGACACTGATCACAAGAGCTTACAATCTATGAGGAGAGGAGGAGTGAGGACACTGATCACAAGAGCTTACAATCTATGAGGAGAGGAGTGAGGGCGCTGATCACAAGAGCTTACAATCTATGAGGAGAGGAGGAGTGAGGACACTGATCACAAGAGCATACAATCTATGAGGAGAGGAGGAGTGAGGACACTGATCACAAGAGCTTACAATCTATGAGGAGAGGAGTGAGGACGCTGATCACAAGAGCTTACAATCTATGAGGAGAGGAGTGAGGACACTAATCACAAGAGTTTACAATCTATGAGGAGAGGAGGAGTGAGGACACTGATCACAAGAACTTACAATCTATGAGGAGAGGAGTGAGGACGCTGATCACAAGAGCTTACAATCTATGAGGAGAGGAGTGAGGACGCTGATCACAAGAGCTTACAATCTATGAGGAGAGGAGTGAGGACGCTGATCACAAGAGCTTACAATCTATGAGGAGAGGAGGAGTGAGGCCGGTGATAACAAGAGCTTACAATCTATGAGGAGAGGAGGAGTGAGGACGCTGATCACAAGAGCTTACAGTCTATGAGGATAGGAGGAGTGAGGACACTGATCACAAGAGCTTACAATCTATGAGGAGAGGAGGAGTGAGGACGCTGATCACAAGAGCTTACAATCTATGAGGAGAGGAGGAGTGAGGACGCTGATCACAAGAGCTTACAATCTATGAGGAGAGGAGTGAGGACGCTGATCAGAAGAGCTTGCAATCTATGAGGAGAGGAGGAGTGAGGACGCTGATCACAAGAGCTTACAATCTATGAGGAGAGGAGGAGTGAGGACCCTGATCACAAGAGCTTACAATCTATGAGGAGTGGAGGAGTGAGGACGCTGATCACAAGAGCTTACAATCTATGAGGAGAGGAGTGAGGACACTGATCACAAGAGCTTACAATCTATGAGGAGAGGAGGAGTGAGGACGCTGATCACAAGAGCTTACAATCTATGAGGAGGAGAGGAGTGAGGACGCTGATCACAAGAGCTTACAATTTACAGGTGGTGACTGGGGGTGTATATATAATATCTATATGTGATGTATACAGTATATGGAGAAGCTCCTGTTGTAATGACTGAGTAGGGAGACAGACAGGTGAGCCCTAATCTACCCGCCACTCAGTCAATGCCTACTGGCACGGCCCATCCTAGGCGACGGCGCACAACTGGGCGACGGTCCCTACGCTCAATAAGTGCACGACAGACAAACATACAAGGGTACAAAGAAGCTAAGGGAAATGGGGCAGTTGCCCACGGCAACACCGTGAGCAACAAGAGAAGTGAACGAGCCCAGTCAAACCAGGAGTATACGAGGTACCAAACGCAGAGCAGGAGAGTAGTCAGTAAGCCAGGGTCAATTTGAAGCAGGGACAAATAGTACAAGCAGGAGCAGCAGAGCCAGGAAACAGGAGAATCACAGGCAAAGGACAAGCAACAACTGAAGGTATAAATAGACCGAGGGCGGGAGCTAGAACCGTCTGGCCAGGCTGTGATAGGCTCTCCCACTCATCAGCCTGAGTGGTAGCAGATCGAGTCACTCTATCAGACTTAGGAGCAGGTGCAGACTGATTAACCATGGGCGTCAACACAGAAGCTGTGCCTGGCAGATCCTTTACACCTGTGTTATGTCCTATAGTATATGGAGAGGTGGTGACTGGGGGTATATATATAATCTATATGTGATGTATACAGTATATGGGGAAGCTCTTGTGTTATGTCCTGTAGTATATGGGGAGGTGGTGACTGGGGGTATATATATATAATTTATATGTGATGTATACAGTATATGGAGAAGCTCCAGTGTTATGTCCTGTAGTATGTGGGGAGGTGGTGACTGTGGGTGTATATATAATCTATATGTGATGTATACAGTATATAGAGAAACTCCTCTGCTTTGTTCTGTAGTATATGGGGAGGTGGTGACTGGGGGTGTATATATAATCTATATGTGATGTATACAGTATATGGGGAAGCTCTTGTGTTATGTCCTGTAGTATATGAATAGGTGGTGACTGGGGGTTTATATATTATCTATATGTGATGTATACAGTATATGGAGAATCTCCTGTGTTATGTCCTGTAGTATATGGGGAGGTGGTGACTGGGGGTATATATATTATCTATATGTGATGTATACAGTATATGGAGAAGCTCCTGTGTTATGTCCTGTAGTATATGGAGAGGTGGTGACTGGGGGTGTATATATAATCTATATGTGATGTATACAGTATATGGAGAAGCTCCTGCGTTATGTCCTGTAGTATATGGAGAGGTGGTGACTGTGGGTATATATATATATATATATATATATATATATATAATCTATATGTGATGTATACAGTATATGGAGAAGCTCCTGTGTTATGTTCTGTAGTATATGAATAGGTGGTTACTGGGGGTATATATATATATATATATATATATATATATATTATCTATATGTGATGTATACAGTATATGGAGAAGCTCCTCTGTTATGTCCTGTAGTATATGGGGAGGTGGTGTCTGGGAGTCTATATATATATATATATATATATATATATATATATCTATAATCTATATGTGATGTATACAGTATATAGAGAGGTGGTGACTGGGGGTGTATGTATATATATATATATATATATATATATATATACAGTATATTGGGAGGTGGGGACTGTGGGTATATATAGAATATCTATATGTGATGTATACAGTATATGGAGAAGCTCCTGTGTTATATGAATAGGTGGTGACTGGGGGTATATATATTATCTATATGTGATGTATACAGTATATGGGGAAGCTCTTGTGTTATGTCCTGTAGTAAATGGGGAGGTGATGACTGGGGGTATATATATAATCTATATGTGATGTATACAGTATATAGAGAAGCTCCTGTGTTATGTCCTGTAGTATATGGGGAGGTGGTGACTGGGGGTGTATATATAATCTATATGTGATGTATACAGTATATGGGGAAGCTCTTGTGTTATGTCCTGTAGTATATGGGGAGGTGGTGACTGGGGGTGTGTATATAATCTATATGTGATGTATACAGTATATAGAGAAGATCCTGTGTTATGTCCTGTAGTATATGGACAGGTGGTGACTGGGGGTGTATATATTATCTATATGTGATGTATACAGTATATGGAGAAGCTCCTGTGTTATGTCCTGTAGTATATGAATAGGTGGTGACTGGGGGTATATATATAATCTATATGTGATGTATGCAGTATATAGAGAAGCTCCTGTGTTATGTCCTGTAGTATATGGGGAGGTGGTGACTGGGGGTGTATATATATATATATATATATATATATATATATATATATATATAAAATCTATAGGTGATGTATACAGTATATAGAGAAGCTCCTGTGTTATGTCCTGTAGTATATGGAGAGGTGGTGACTAGGGGTGTATATATTATCTATATGTGATGTATGCAGTATATAGAGAAGCTCCTGTGTTATGTCCTGTAGTATATGGGGAGGTGGTGACTGGGGGTATATATATATATATATATATATATATATATAATCTATAGGTGATGTATACAGTATATAGAGAAGCTCCTGTGTTATGTCCTGTAGTATATGGAGAGGTGGTGACTAGGGGTGTATATATTATCTATATGTGATGTATACAGTATATGGAGAAGCTCCTGTGTTATGTCCTGTAGTATATGAATAGGTGGTGACTGGGGGTGTATATATTATCTATATGTGATGTATACTGTATATAGAGAAGCTCTTGTGTTATGTCCTGTAGTATATGGGGAGGTGGTGTCTGTGGGTATATATATAATCTATATGTCATGTATACAGTATATAGAGAAGCTCTTGTGTTATGTCCTGTAGTATATGGGGAGGTGGTGACTGGGGGTGTATATATAATCTATATGTGATGTATACAGTATATGGGGAAGCTCTTGTGTTATGTCCTGTAGTATATGGGGAGGTGTTGACTGGGGGTGTATATATAATCTATATGTGATGTATACAGTATATAGAGAAGCTCCTGTGTTATGTCCTGTAGTATATGGACAGGTGGTGACTGGGGGTGTATATATTATCTATATGTGATGTATACAGTATATGGAGAAGCTCCTGTGTTATGTCCTGTAGTATATGGAGAGGTGGTGACTGTGGGTATATATATATAATCTATATGTGATGTATACAGTATATAGAGAAGCTCCTCTGTTATGTCCTGTAGTATATGGGGAGGTGGTGTCTGGGAGTGTATATATATATATATATATATATATATATAATCTATATGTGATGTATACAGTATATAGAGAGGTGGTGACTGGGGGTATATATATATATATATATATATATACACAGTATATTGGGAGGTGGGGACTGTGGGTATATATAGAATATCTATATGTGATGTATACAGTATATGGAGAAGCTCCTGTGTTATATGAATAGGTGGTGACTGGGGGTATATATATAATCTATATGTGATGTATACAGTATATGGAGAAGCTCCTGTGTTATGTTCTGTAGTATATGGGGAGGTGGTGTCTGTGGGTATATATATAATCTATATGTGATGTATACAGTATATAGAGAAGCTCCTGTGTTATGTCCTGTAGTATATGGGGAGGTGGTGACTGGGGGTGTATATATAATCTATATGTGATGTATACAGTATATAGAGAACCTCCTGTGTTATGTCCTGTAGTATATGGGGAGGTGGTGACTGGGGGTGTATATATAATCTATATGTGATGTATACAGTATATAGAGAAGCTCCTGTGTTATGTCCTGTAGTATATGGGGAGGTGGTGTCTGTGGGTATATATATATATATAATCTATATGTGATGTATACAGTATATGGGGAAGCTCTTGTGTTATGTCCTGTAGTATATGGGGAGGTGGTGTCTGTGGGTATATATATAATCTATATGTGATGTATACAGTATATGGAGAAGCTCCTGTGTTATGTCCTGTAGTATATGGGGAGGTGGTGACTGTGGGTATATATATATATATATATATATAAAATCTATATGTGATGTATACAGTATATAGAGAAGCTCCTGTGTTATGTTCTGTAGTATATGGAGAGGTGGTGACTGGGGGTATATATATATATATATATATATATAATCTATATGTGATGTATACAGTATATAGAGAACCTCCTGTGTTATCTCCTGTAGTATATGGGGAGGTGGTGTCTGTGGGTATATATATAATCTATATGTGATGTATACAGTATATAGAGAAGCTCCTGTGTTATGTTCTGTAGTATATGGAGAGGTGGTGACTGGGGGTATATATATATATATATAATCTATATGTGATGTATACAGTATATAGAGAACCTCCTGTGTTATCTCCTGTAGTATATGGGGAGGTGGTGACTGGGGGTATATATATAATCTATATGTGATGTATACAGTATATAGAGAACCTCCTGTGTTATGTCCTGTAGTATATGGGGAGGTGGTGACTGGGGGTATATATATATATATATAATCTATATGTGATGTATGCAGTATATAGAGAAGCTCCTGTGTTATGTCCTGTAGTATATGGGGAGGTGGTGTCTGTGGGTATATATATATATATATAATCTATATGTGATGTATACAGTATATGGGGAAGCTCCTGTGTTATGTCCTGTAGTATATGGGGAGGTGGTGACTGGGGGTATATATATATATAATCTATATGTGATGTATACAGTATATGGGGAAGCTCCTGTGTTATGTCCTGTAGTATATGGGGAGGTGGTGACTGGGGGTATATATATTATCTATATGTGATGTATACAGTATATAGAGAAGCTCTTGTGTTATGTCCTGTAGTATATGGGGAGGTGGTGACTGGGGGTATATATATAATCTATATGTGATGTATACAGTATATGGGGAAGCTCCTGTGTTATGTCCTGTAGTATATGGGGAGGTGGTGTTTGTGGGTATATATATAATCTATAGGTGATGCATACAGTATATAGAGAACCTCCTGTGTTATGTCCTGTAGTATATTGAAAGGTGGTGACTGGCGGTGTATATATAATCTATATGTGATGTATACAGTATATAGAGAAGCTCCTGTGTTATGTCCTGCAGTATATGGGGAGGTGGGGAATGGGGGTATATATATATAATCTATATGTGATGTATACAGTATATGGGGAAGCTCCTGTGTTATGTCCTGTAGTATATGGGGAGGTGGTGACTGGGGGTATATATTATCTATATGTGATGTATACAGTATATGGAGAAGCTCCTGTGTTATGTCCTGTAGTATATGGGGAGGTGGTGACTGGGGGTGTATATATAATCTATAGGTGATGTATACAGTATATAGAGAAGCTCCTGTGTTATGTCCTGTAGTATATGGGGAGGTGGTGACTGGGGGTGTATATATAATCTATATGTGATGTATACAGTATATAGAGAAGCTCCTGTGTTATGTCCTGTAGTATATGGGGAGGTGGTGACTGGGGGGTGTATATATAATCTATATGTGATGTATACAGTATATGGAGAAGCTCCTGTGTTATGTCCTGTAGTATATGGGGAGGTGGTGACTGGGGGGTGTATATATAATCTATATGTGATGTATACAGTATATAGAGAAGCTCCTGTGTTATGTCCTGTAGTATATGGGGAGGTGGTGACTGGGGGGTGTATATATAATCTATATGTGATGTATACAGTATATAGAGAAGCTCCTGTGTTATGTCCTGTAGTATATGGGGAGGTGGTGACTGGGGGGTGTATATATAATCTATATGTGATGTATACAGTATATGGAGAAGCTCCTGTGTTATGTCCTGTAGTATATGGGGAGGTGGTGACTGGGGGGTGTATATATAATCTATATGTGATGTATACAGTATATAGAGAAGCTCCTGTGTTATGTCCTGTAGTATATGGGGAGGTGGTGACTGGGGGGTGTATATATAATCTATATGTGATGTATACAGTATATGGAGAAGCTCCTGTGTTATGTCCTGTAGTATATGGGGAGGTGGTGACTGTGGGTGTATATATTATCTATATGTGATGTATACAGTATATGGAGAAGCTCCTGTGTTATGTCCTGTAGTATATGGGGAGGTGGTGACTGGGGGTATATATATTATCTATATGTGATGTATACAGTATATAGAGAAGCTCCTGTGTTATGTCCTGTAGTATATGGGGAGGTGGTGACTGGGGGGTGTATATATAATCTATATGTGATGTATACAGTATATGGAGAAGCTCCTGTGTTATGTCCTGTAGTATATGGGGAGGTGGTGACTGGGGGTATATATATTATCTATATGTGATGTATACAGTATATAGAGAAGCTCCTGTGTTATGTCCTGTAGTATATGGGGAGGTGGTGACTGGGGGTATATATATTATCTATATGTGATGTATACAGTATATAGAGAAGCTCCTGTGTTATGTCCTGTAGTATATGGGGAGGTGGTGACTGGGGTTGTATATATAATCTATAGGTGATGTAAACAGTTGGTCTGGCTGCGAGTGACGGCAACTTATGACGTAATTATACGGTGTGACGCGCGGGAGGAGGGTCGGTCAGTCAGTGGCAGCGGGCGGGGAGTGAGGAGGAGGAGGCGGCGGCGGGAGCGCAGAGCAGGCAGAGCCCCTCAGTCACACACAGTCCCCGGCAGTCAGTCAGCGCGCTCCGGAGACATGTAGCAGTGACAGCCCCGGGAGCCCCTGGTGCTGCTGTTGTCAGCTCCGCTGTGTCTGGTTGTCGGCCGGCGGGCGGGCGGGGGAGGGGGCAGGATGATGGGGGTCGTCGCCCCCTGGAGGTGGCTGCTCGCCCTGTGTCTCAGGCTGCTCTTTCTTGTGCCCGCAGGAGTGCCGGTGCGGAGCGGGGACGCCGGCTTCCCCAAAGCCATGGACAACGTGACGGTGCGGCAGGGGGACAGCGCCATCCTCAGGTAAGAGCCTCTATAGGGGGCGCCATGTGTGTATAATGTCTGATCTATAGACCCCGGATGTTATATGTGGATTATATATAGAGAGGAGGCTGGGTCTGTGATTATATAGGTGCAGTGTATAATGTATGATATATGTGTATTATATGTAGAGGAGGCAGCGCCATCCTCAGGTAAGAGCCTCTATAGGGGGCGCCATGTGTGTATAATGTCTGATCTATAGACCCCCGGATGTTATATGTGGATTTTATATTGAGGCGAAAGCGCCATCCTCAGGTAAGAGCCTCGGTTGCACCTCTATAGCTCCGCCTTCAAGTGAGGGTCCCAATGTCTCCGTTTGTTACATTGTATCAGTCAATGATCCGGGACTCGTTACATGTTGTGTATTGTATATTATGTACATGGTGCTGGGGTATGGACGGGTGTGTAGGGGCAGAAACATGTTCGGGTATATGGACCGGTATAGGGCAAGGTTGCCGGGGCAGATACATGGTACTGGGGTAAGTGGACAGGTGTGTAGGGGCAGATGCATGGAGCTGGGGTATGTGTACGGGTATAGGACAGGTGCAGGGGCAGATACCTGACATGTTACTGGACAGGTGTATAGGGATAAGTTATCTGGACAGGTGTTTAGTGCAGCACCCCCCCCCCCTGGTCCACCTGCCGGCACCTTGTATGGTGAGGGCATCGGCCAGGTGGGTGCGGAGTGTCTCTCCTGCCCCTTTTTCGTCTCTCAGGACTTGGTGCAATCAGTTTGTCCAGTCTGCGCCTATTTTTGCTGTTGTGGAACTACAAGTCCCAGCATCTCCTGCTGTGTTCCTATTATTCCTTAATAATGGGGGGGGGGGGGGGCACTGAGGTCTTCTGCTCTACCATGATCCCCTCCCCCTTCAGGTGTGATCTGATCTCTGGAAGGTCTTGGCGGTGGCGATAAATATGTCACGTAGAACCCCTTGAAGGCTCTGTTCACACCTGCATCACGGCTTCTGTTTTGCTTTGTCAGCAGAACACTGAAAGCCCGGAGCCAGCGCATGACCGAAACCGATTTCACCTGATGGAACCCTTTGACTTTACTGGGTGTCATCGGGTGTCGCGGGCTGCGCTATTTTGTCTTGCAAAAACTACAGAAACTGCAATGAAGGCTCCAACACAAGTGTAAACAGGGTCGAAGGAGCGGTCCTGTTTTTTTTTCTCTGCAGTCAATCTGTCTATTTCTCATCCGTTTTTCTCTGTCGTTATCCACGTTGACGGTTCCTGGCGGTGCTGATGAGACTCGTAGAAAAAAGCAGGATTGGCTATCCGTTACTTTATTATTCCCGAATGTGAACGGCTCCTAACCGGGTTGTAGCTTCCTGAACAGGTCGTCCTAGGTTTGACCAGCAGGGGGCAGTGTTAACCTTTCTTGACTGCTGTGCTGACTGTGTATTCCCAGAATAAGTATGTGAACACTTGGAGGAGCAGTAACATCCTGGCCGCTCCTGCAGGATAGTCATGGATGTGTTCGTATAATTATAAGCTATTTTGTACAGGGATCCGGAGGATAGCCGGGTGTAGAGCACTGGTATGTTGCACCTCCTGCAGGATAGTCATGGCTGTGTATAATATTATACTATTATGTACTGGGATCTAGAGGATAGCCGGGTGTAGAGGACTGGTATGTTGCACCTCCTGCAGGATAGTCATGGCTGTGTATAATATTATACTATTATGTACTGGGATCTAGAGGATAGCCGGGTGTAGAGGACTGGTATGTTGCACCTCCTGCAGGATAGTCATGGCTGTGTATAATATTATACTATTATGTACAGGGACCTAGAGGATAGCCGGGTGTAGAGGACTGGTATGTTGTACCTCCTGCAGGATAGTCATGGCTGTGTATAATATTATACTATTCTGTACGGGGATCCAGAGGATAGCCGGGTGTAGAGGACTGGTATGTTGTACCTCCTGCAGGATAGTCATGGCTGTGTATAATATTATACTATTCTGTACAGGGATCCAGAGGCTAGCCGGGTGTAGAGCACTGGTATGTTGCACCTCCTGCAGGATAGTCATGGCTGTGTATAATATTATACTATTATGTACGGGGACCTAGAGGATAGCCGGGTGTAGAGGACTGGAATCTTGTACCTCCTGCAGGATAGTCATGGCTGTGTATAATATTATACTATTATGTACAGGGACCTAGAGGATAGCCAGGTGTAGAGGACTGGTATGTTGCACCTCCTGCAGGATAGTCATGGCTGTGTATAATATTATACTATTCTGTACAGGGATCCAGAGGATAGCCGGGTGTAGTGGACTGGTATGTTGTACCTCCTGCAGGATAGGCTGGGCTGTGTATAATATTATACTATTCTGTACGGGGATCCAGAGGATAGCCGCGTGTAGTGGACTGGTATGTTGTACCGTCTGCAGGATAGTCATGGCTGTGTATAATATTATACTATTCTGTACGGGGATCCAGAGGATAGCCGGGTGTAGTGGACTGGTATGTTGCACCTCCTGCAGGATAGTCATGGCTGTGTATAATATTATACTATTATGTACTGGGATCTAGAGGATAGCCGCGTGTAGTGGACTGGTATGTTGTACCTCCTGCAGGATAGTCATGGCTGTGTATAATATTATACTATTCTGTACGGGGATCCAGAGGATAGCCGGGTGTAGAGGACTGGTATGTTGCACCTCCTGCAGGATAGTCATGGCTGTGTATAATATTATACTATTATGTACAGGGACCTAGAGGATAGCCGGGTGTAGAGGACTGGTATGTTGTACCTCCTGCAGGATAGGCATGGCTGTGTATAATATTATACTATTATGTACGGGGATCCAGAGGATAGCCAGGTGTAGAGGACTGGTATGTTGCACCTCCTGCAGGATGGTCATGGCTGTATACAATATTATACTATTATGTACAGGGATCCGGAGGATAGCCGGGTGTAGAGCACTGGAATGTTGTACCTCCTGCAGGATAGTCATGGCTGTGTATAATATTATACTATTATGTACAGGGATCTAGAGGATAGCCGGGTGTAGAGCACTGGAATCTTGTACCTCCTGCAGGATAGTCATGGCTGTGTATAATATTATACTATTATGTACAGGGACCTAGAGGATAGCCAGGTGTAGAGGACTGGTATGTTGCACCTCCTGCAGGATAGTCATGGCTGTGTATAATATTATACTATTATGTTTCGGGGATCCAGAGGATAGCCGGGTGTAGAGGACTGGTATGTTGTACCTCCTGCAGGATAGTCATGGCTGTGTATAATATTATACTATTCTGTACAGGGATCCAGAGGCTAGCCGGGTGTAGAGCACTGGTATGTTGCACCTCCTGCAGGATAGTCATGGCTGTGTATAATATTATACTATTATGTTTCGGGGATCCAGAGGATAGCCGGGTGTAGAGGACTGGAATCTTGTACCTCCTGCAGGATAGTCATGGCTGTGTATAATATTATACTATTCTGTACAGGGATCCAGAGGCTAGCCGGGTGTAGAGCACTGGTATGTTGTACCTCCTGCAGGATAGTCATGGCTGTGTATAATATTATACTATTATGTACAGGGATCTAGAGGATAGCCGGGTGTAGAGCACTGGTATGTTGCACCTCCTGCAGGATAGTCATGGCTGTGTATAATATTATACTATTATGTTTCGGGGATCCAGAGGATAGCCGGGTGTAGAGGACTGGAATCTTGTACCTCCTGCAGGATAGTCATGGCTGTGTATAATATTATACTATTCTGTACAGGGATCCAGAGGCTAGCCGGGTGTAGAGCACTGGTATGTTGTACCTCCTGCAGGATAGTCATGGCTGTGTATAATATTATACTATTATGTACAGGGATCTAGAGGATAGCCGGGTGTAGAGCACTGGTATGTTGCACCTCCTGCAGGATAGTCATGGCTGTGTATAATATTATACTATTATGTTTCGGGGATCCAGAGGATAGCCGGGTGCAGAGCACTGGAATCTTGTATGTGATTTATATACAGATAATATGAGTTTGCAGGAGGAGAGGGCTGTGGCCTGTAGATCATTGTAGACTTCCATCCTATTTATGGCTTCCGGATCTGATTGTGACATTGCCCCTTTACTGCAGCGGATGTTTTTCTTGTCAGGACCTCGCCTGGTAATTTCCAGCGGCAGCGCTTGGGAAGAACGTGGCCGGTTTATGGCGAGCCCTTCCTCCTATATGTGGATGACATGCTGAAGAGCCTGCAGAGCATCGCTCCATATTGCAGCTAGACCCTTCCTGCTCCGCTGCTGATTGTTCTGTAAACCTTGTCCCGTCCCTCGTGCAGCTTGTTGTTTTCTATCACGTGACTTTTTTCCATTCTGACATTGACGGGGTGTTTGGGGTTCAGTTTCACAGTGACCCCATAATACTCCAATGCTGCAACTTCCAGATCTCCTGAGATTCCCAGCGCTGCCGCCGTGTACTGACGCTACCTCTGCCGTCATAGACCATGTGACCTGTCAGTCTGTGATCTAATAGGACGGGTGACGTGCAGTGACCGGAGTCTTTTATTGACCTCTTGTGCTTCCGATGTTTTTTGTCCTTGCGTTCCAGGGTCATGTGACTGTTCCGTCATCTCTGACTAATCCACTTTTTCTGGACTCCCCTTATGAAACTTGATGTTGGTCATGTCGGGTGCCAGGTTGTGGGGGAGGGGACGTTGTGTCGCTGCCGTCACATGATTGGATGGATTAGGCGTTAGCTGGTTGCGGAGACATTGGGCTGCCTGACCAATCACCTGTCAAAGCTTCGTCGCTTCGCTAAAACAAAGGTTTTTTTTTTCTTTTCTCTTAAATCTAACACTTTCCAAAAGCAGATAAATCCAATTACTGTGTTTCCCTCCCGGCGGTGAGGGGGAGAGATTAATGCCGGTGTTTTGGCAGCAATAGAAAAAGAAATGGGTCACAAGAACAATGAAAAATTGCTGAAAAAAGGAAAGTGCGGCGCGGGGTCTTTAGCCGAACACAAATGAAATGGATCCGTCCCATTAAAGAGCCGGTCTAGTGATCGTCGCGGAAAGTTCCGGGAGAGGGAGCGTGCGGGTAACACTACGGCTGTGTTCGCATCTACGTCCCGGGTCTCGTTGTTCTGCTCCATCATAGAAGCAGCAGCCAGAATAAGCGGAAGCTCAGGATCCATCGCAACGTAAACGGACAACGCCCAACGGAATCCATTGACTTTAATGGGTTCCATTGGATCTCCGCCATGGGTTCTGTTTGTTTGGATATAATAGAGCAGCGTGCTCTGCTACCGTGGCAAAAACAACAGAAGTCCCTAACCGAGCCTCCGACTCCTATGTGAACAGGGCCTATGCTGTCTGGGTGGCCACGTGGCAGCCCCGTCGTCTGGGTGGCCACGTGGCAGCCCCGTCGTCTGGGTGGCCACGTGGCAGCCCCGTCGTCTGGGTGGCCACGTGGCAGCCCCGTCGTCTGGGTGGCCACGTGGCAGCCCCGTCGTCTGGGTGGCCAAGTGGCAGCCCTCACCTGCTCCTAGGCTGTGAAGTAGAGCCATTTTTTCAACCAGTGGTAAACGATGACTTGCCTCGCTCCGACATTAGTAATGGTTTTAAGGCCTCGTGCACATCATCGTATTGCGTCGTCTTGTGCCTCCATTTTGTGTGAATCCTGCAGAGAGATAATGTTGGCTGCTCCATCCAATGGCGGATTACGGAGGTATAAGGAAGCGTTACTTCTAGGCGAGGATAACCCGTGATGTGGCGGTACAAGGACTCGGTGAGCCCCAGCCAATAACCGTGGTGACCCAGCGGCCGGCTGTGTGGGAATAAAGTGGTCGGCCTCGTGGGTTACGTACGATGTGCGTCCGCTGCGGCGGTTACATTGTTCGCTGGTTCACACGTTTCCTCCGTCCTCGTGATTTCCTCTCGCGTCGGTTTCTTTCAATGTTTGCTGTGTAATTACCTCCTGACGTTCTCCTTTCAGCCTCACAATTTAGAATTTAATTAGGAGTCAGGAGAGATCAGGCGTTCTGGGGAACCCGCCGCCCCGTCCTGTGTCCCCCGTATAGATGTTCAGTCCCCGGTGTGGTCTAAACTCCACCGCCAGACGCCGGCTAACTAGAGCATCGGCAGCAGTGATTAACATTCCCGGGCGTCCCCCGCTGTCTGATTAGATCTGCTCAGAAGCGCACAGGCCTCTTCTGTTGTTCTCTGTTATCACCCCTCCGTATCGTCCTCTCCTGGCTTGCACGTGTCGCTCGTGTCCGGCATCTGTAGAGTTTTCTCATTTTTGAGGCCAGAGGAATAATTGTAAACGACGGCTCTGAACAATGAAGCTGCATATTCGGCAGCGGCGATCCGTTTAGCTGACCGTCCTGTTCACCAGGCGTCCCGTATGTATAAATCTATGTAATGCAGGGCTGAGGCTCCTCCGTGTGCGTCCCGCCGGGTGACCTCGCTGCTGACCGTTCTTTACATCAGCCAAGGTTGGAGATGGCTGGAGAATTGTGAGATCATGGCGGCGGCACATAAATAACGCTATTTCCACCGGGAGCGGAGTGTAGACATCGGTTCCTGGTGAAGGGGGTGGAAGAAAATGCAAGCAGAGCTGCTCCAATCCAGACTAGACATCCGGTAGATTAAGGCCCATTTACCCCTCACCCACCTGCAACACCAAACAGACCTTGGAATGCTGCACCCACCTTGGGACAACCTCCCCTCCCCCACTTCATGAAGATGACCGGAGTCCACCATGCACGGCCTGCGGTCGGCTGCGGAGCTCTGATGTTCTTTTCCCATTCTCTACATAAAGTTCAGCATTTCCGGGGTGCGATCTTTATTTACATTGAATACCCCCCCCCCCCCCCCAATGAGAACATAATCCATCAGTGCGTAGAAGTTGAGCTCCGCACCCCAACTGGAAATACTCGACTTTATAATGTTTGTAAGTAACTGAGGGGACGCGTGGTCCTGCTCTCCGCCCCCCCCCCCCACGTTTTTCGCATCATATTGAAGTGACCGCTGCGGCTTTCTTGTATCTTTATATAGGTTTATATTTCTAGATGTGCGGAGGGAGAGGAGATCCCGTCTCATATTCTGATAACCCAACTGCAGCTCCTCATTTCTGGGTCCACCTTCCGTCTCCGCCCCGAGACCCGCCAGACATGTAGCCAAGCAATCACTGTTACTATCCAGGAGCGGACATGCCATTGGTGCAACCTGTGCAGCTTCCCAGGGGCTCGGTAGGTAAGGGGTCCCCACTGTCACCTTATAGCAGCCGTCTTCTGTCTGTTCATTTTCATGTAAATGCCGGAGATGATTCGTTTTCTGGCCGACCATTACTGATGAATTGCTGGATCGACCCCTTATGATGAGATTTTGAAGAGCCAGGGGCCCATATACTGTTCTTGCACAGGGGCCCTCATCTGTCTGTGTCCGCCACTGCATAAACCTTCAGAAGCTGCTGGTTCCCTGCGGCCGCTGCGGTCTGGACTTGCGTGTTGGGTTGTGGCCCTTATATATATATATCTATCTATACATCTATATCTTTGTGTTGCGTTGTAGTCCATGATTGCAGCAACTGTCGCTTTATGTGAGGTTTCTAGGGTTGGGGTCGGAGGCCGCTCCTCCGGTCCTTGGCTCATAGATCAGGACTCGCATGACTGCTTCCGGTTTCTGGGATAAAGGTTTTTGGGTGGTCGTCTCTGGTGATGCGCCCTGGAAGCTGCGGGACATGTTGCTGTGGGTGCGCGGTCCGCTCTGAGGGGAGGCTGTCTGGCAGGGTAGAGATGGCGTCACATCTGCATTGTTTTAGTAACCGAACACATTTACCGCCAGTAATACTTTTAATGGCTGCTAAAAAGATGAGATTGTTATTGGGGGCTCCTTTTGCTGCATCTTTAACCTGAAAGACCCGCATTCTGCGTCCTGGAACTACAAAGGCCGCACCTCTCCGCGTCTCGCAATGTCTGCCTGGACATGAGACTGTAAATGACATCATCCCAGTTTGACCTTTTATTGCGGAGACTGTGATGGGCGTGATAATTCTGTCCGGGGTGACGGACGACTCTTCTCCCTGACAGACCTGCTGAATAATGAACTCCTGAATACTCTGAGGCTGCTGATCGCCCCGTGGCCGTGCGGCTGTGAGCCGTGCAGATTCACAATGTATTTTTTTCTTAACTTGGTTTGGTTTTTTTACAGGCTTTCAGCGGGGTTCACATGGAGTTTTTCGCTATTGAGCGCCACGGGGAAAAAAACCGCAGCGAAATACAATTCTTCTGCCTCCTATCGCTGTCAATGGCTCTCGTCAGAAGCGTAAACGCCCGAAAATAGGATATGTCCCTTTTTCCCGCCAGCCAATTTTTCCGCTCACGGTAAAAAACGTCTCTGCCTCCTATTGAAATCAATGGAAGGCATTTTCGGACGTTTTTTCCGCGTCAAAAAAAATGTGTCTAATAACTCTGAGTGAACTGGCTCTAAGGGAGTTCACTCAATCAACTTTATTTATTTGATGGGAGTGATCCTTGTATATTCTGCCATAAGAAGTCACTGAGGGGGAGCGCTGCATCATGCCTCATATATAGTGGGTATGGGGGATCCTTAAATCTGGGCGTCTTCCCGTCAGGAATCTTGTGATGACGTCACTACTCTGCAGATATTATGGTATTTGTCTGCAGTTTGTAGATTTACTTCCCTTTGTGCCCGATTGACCTGTTTGGAGCTTCACCCTGTCGGAGGCGCCGGCGGTGTCTGGTGCGCAGTATATAGTGGTTACCGCCGTGTCTGCTGATCCTACAGTGCGGGTTCTGGACGCGCCTTGTATCTGCTCTTTGGAGGGCGTTATCCGCGTTGGTTCCACCTGCAGTCACCGGGGTGGGGGGTTTTCCCATTCTTGCCTCTTACTTGCAGTGGAGTGACGTAGAGGACGGCGCTTCTTCTTTGCCGGGACTTTCTGCCCACCCGAGTTTCCACGTCTCCCCCGTTCTGCCGCCAGCTCAGCAGAGACGAGGGTTTTCCGCTTTGTATCTGTCGCGATCTCTGAGTCGTTACTCGTTAGGAGAGATTTTTGTATCGGACAAAACCTGAAATGTATTGTGACGAAGACACTGGCTCTTCTGATAATTTGGAGTAAGTGGTAATCACACGGATTCGCGCTGATAACAAGTGATGGTAATTCTGTTACCGCTCGTTACGACTTCACGTAGGTGGAAACTGTCTGACAATAATGACCGCGCAGCCGCCGTGGGAGCTGAACCAGTGTTGGGCCGCACAGTCCACTGCCGTCCACGTGGCGCTTGTCCGTGGCTGGTTACTCCGCAATGTCCCGCTTTATTCTAGTGTGGATGAGATTTTGGTTTGGCACATGTTAGTATAATGTGATCGTAATGCTGGCGGAGCAGTTTCCTACTGATGTGTATGGGAGTTCTACTATATTGTGGGGTCTGCAGTGGTTGTCGTGGTGTAACGTTACATGGCGCTGCTGATGGACGTTGTGATACCGCAGTAGCTGCTTCTGACCCTGTACGGGGGAGAGTGGCTGCTCCAGGTGTCCAGCAGGTTCTTCTCGCCTCTGCTGAACGTGGACGATGGCACCGAGCGAGGCCTTGCCTGTAACGTGCCGTCTCTGGAGCTTCCCGTGTCCCTGAGTCCCTCTTCCTAGTCCCGAGCTGTCGGCTGCTCGTATGGTGTCTCTCTTCTCCCTGATGTGGTTGTGTTTTCTCATCTTCAGACCTGTCTCAATCAATCTCCCCTCAACCTCGGAATTGTCTTCTGTAACCCCTCGCTGCCCGCATCCTCCACCATTCGTTCTTCTCCTTCGTCAGGGATAAAGATGATTCAGGCTGACTGCAGATAGCGGGGGCTGCTCGGTGCTGGCGTACGCTACTAGTCGGGGGAATATTACCAGCATCTAATAACATTCATTGTGCAGCAAGAAAAGTCGATTTATATCTCTAGAGCAGGAGATTAACGTCTGTCATCGTCTTCCTATAGACCCCCCCCTCGCCCCCTCTCTGTTTTACTCCCAATACGCCGGCACAGTCCGCAGAGCTCGACCACGGCAGATAAGACGCTGATAATTCACTATTAATACAGAATAGTCAGGCCGGACACATTACACCGGCGGCGCTGCCCAGGAGAAGTATTTACTGGCGGCCTCACTGTCCTCATAAGTCTTCCTCCTTCGCTTGTTTCCGGACGGTCTTCCACCAGTTGTTTTGTATCGTTGGACTTTGAGAGATATCCAGATTAGATCCCAGTAAGAACCGCCTGCCCTTCCAGCCGCTGAACAATATTGAGGGTTTTCTCTTCCTATTCCCAACCTTCCTTCCAGGTCCATGGTGGGGAGATGGCAGGGACCTCAAACTGCACCTAAAATGCTTCTGCCGTGAACCCCCAGTTATCAGGGACTTATTCACACACAGACTGGAATATGGGCTGGAAACCTCTGCAGATCAGTTTTGTTTTTTGAAAAAATTCAAATAGTTTGGGTTTTAGCATGAAGGCAATAAGGCACCAAGGCAGATGGGTGACCATCCGATAAATGCCTACGTGTCTGTCCCGCCCCGCTCTTAATAGAAGCAGCAGGAGATGCCCTCCATAAACCGCAAGGACATGTAGGACAGGCAATCCTCTCTCCCAGACGGCAGGTTAATACGGAGCCTAGGATTATTTGTTGCCCTGCAGGGTGCACCTGTCCTTTACTGAACCCACAATCCCCTGTGCTTTTTGGGACTGAGATGTGGGGTGCAGGGCAGATAAGGGGGGATGAGTAAGGGCACTTATATATGGATCAACGAGACGGCTCACTGATTGGCGCTCGTTTGCTTCTTTCACAAGCAGCTATGTATGGGGGGGGGGTGCTCGTTACCCCGATCGCTTGTCCTCATACATTATTATGTCGGCAGCGCGTCTCCCTGTTTACACACCAAGATGAGCCGCAGACAACCAGAATATTTGGGGAATTTAATACGATACAATCAGCCGATGAAGGAGCGTTTGCCCAATAATTGGCCGGAGGATTAGTGCCCTGAGGTAAATGCTGGTCCTGATGAGGCTTTCATGTACTCTGCTTTTTGCCACAGGTAATCTTATGTCTTTATCTGTAGAATTCAGGCTCCTGACGTACAGGGATTAACCGGATTAGCCGCAATAGGTTCCTGACGTTGTTTTCCTGATCGTATGAAGCAGCGATGCAGAGTTCACCCAGATATTGGCGAGAGGATGAGTCTTCCCATCGCCATTGACGGCCATTGTTCAGTTTCCATAATGGTCAGTGTGATGGCGAGTCGTCCCTCCTCATCTGGTTCATGTTTTTGTGGATCCAGAGAAAGTACCAGCGAGACGGGTCCCTGGGCTTGGAAGCTGGGGATAGTTCTGCCATAGAATATTTCCTTCCACCAGAAAAAATAAAGTTGAGTTTTCCATTGTGTTGGGGTGATGCCGACCCCCAGTAAATTATCGATGGACTTTGCAGGGAGATGATTCATTTTATTTCATTGCTCCTTGTTTTGTCTGATAAACCAACTGATCTATTTGGTGAAAGATTCCGGACTGTGTCCATGATGGCTGAAAAAGAGCAAGAAGCTGAATCTTTGGCTCCACAAATGGTTCTGGGGAGGGGTATCCGCTGGATCTGCTCTGCTGTTTATAGGGGAACCTTCCCCAGAGCAGTGGCCGGTGGTGCGAGGACAACTCCCGAGTCACGGCCGTTCTCCTGTGTCACGCCATCACTGAGGCCTGGTCCTGGGTGAAGAGTGTCAGACTTGTCAGTGCCGTGATGTGTCCTGCTGGGGGGCGACTGTTCTCCCCACCCGATACCGTTCACGGTCATCATGGGGGCCTCTCTTCTCTCCATCCTCGTCTTTGTGCTGCTCATCCCTCCTGGGAAGACGCTGGTCCTGGATCCCTATGTTCTGCTTTAAATTTCAGGAGCCCAAATATAGAAGGTAACAAATCTATTTGTGCGGTGGAGGCGACAGACTGGTGTCTTGTGTTGTGCGGCGCTGATAACTTGTTGGCAGATCGTCTCGTTTAGGATTCCAGAGGGTTTATTACGTTGTCTGTCACCTCAGCAGCAACTTTTCAACTTACATTTAACAAAAACTTGAATTCGGGAGCTTTTTACAGTCTTCCTATTGCTATAGATGTTACAGTAGCCCCTAATGCCCTCTGTCCTGAGAAGATCTTGTGAGCAATGACCTGGAGATGAATCTTCCCACCCTGGAGAATATAGAAGAACATGTGAGAACCGTGGAGCATGTCCTGTGGCCGATGTACCCAGAAATCTGGCAAGTTTATGTCCCTCCACCAAAACCAACAGCCCTGACTCCTTCTCCTGCCGCCACCATGGTCTCTTTCTACTGCTTGGTGCCTCATGACTGTTTTCGGGTAACCTGTAGGGCTTGGATTGTCTCCTGTAGATGGGACCATAAGACGTGAATTGTATAGGAGAGGGAAGGCGTACCAGTCGGGTGACTGTCGCTCCGGGCACGGGGTAGTCCCACATTATGACCCGTTATTCCAGCACTGATTGTAGACGCCTCATCTCCCAGGACGTGGGGAATATCTGGAACCTTCACGTTCTCTATAAAGGTCTCGTCGTTGCTGCTTCTCCACCTCCCCCGCCCGGTCTCCACCGTCCTCCCTGATGATGATGTCGCACCTGAAGATTTTTACCTGCTCTCTGTGTGACGTCATCACTCCTAGCGAGATATGGCCAAAGCTTTACTCACATGAAACACGGTCTCCCTCATGCCAAGTATTAAAGGAAAAACGCTGCTTTTGTTTTTTTCCCCAGAAACTGCAAAACCTGAACATGAGTAGTTTAAAAAAAATCTGTTTGTTTTTTTCCCTCTTGATTTTCCCAGCAGTCGTGGACGGACCTTCTCTTCTCCATCATGACGATGCTCGTGTGTCCGCCGTGTATCTGCAGTGTTTTCACCTGTTCTTGGCTCTTCTCCAGCTCCATCCTGTGTGGACCCTTGTGTGGCTGCACGGTCCCACGTTTTGGAGTTCATTATTTTTTCTTTGTGCTGCCTGATGATGATGATGATGGTTGAACCAGCGGGATGTTGGTGTTTGTAGGGACGGACGATGACGCCACACGTTCCCCATAACTCTACGTACTTGTTGAAATCGTGCAGTTGGCGAAAGAAACCAAATAATTGTCACCCGGGCCGGGGTCATTTCTGCTGAAGAGCTGACGCTCGGGAGTTTGTGGGTTACTACGTGTGGAGATGTTTAGATTGAGATCGTTCCAGAATCCCCCCCCCCCCCCTTATAGCAGTACACACAGAGCCGGTGCACGCAGGCGGCCCACATCCGGCAGCGAGTGGATTGTCACGCATGGCGTCATTAGGGCGCTCTGCTCTGATACACTGTGACGTACGTTGCGTGCCGGCAGCTGTGGACAGTACAGCTCTCCAGCAGGGAAGGGGTGCTCTCTGCTGTGATATTCATTTCCCGGTGCTGGATGATGATTTTTTGGCGCACGCTGTATAATTGGTGTCATTTGCTGAATTACCCTCGTATGCAATCACGCCGTATTATGAGCGTGAATGTGAATTTCAGATAAAAGAGAAAGGAAGGGCGACTTCTCCGCACGATTGTTTTCTCTCATCCACCTCTGTCGTCTGTAACTCCTACCCTGCCGGGGGTGTGTCCGGTGTTCTGCTCCTCGGGGGCGGGCTCATCTTCTGCAGGGGTGTGGAGTGACGGGAGAACAACTTTAATGACATTTGAATATTTGCTGTGAAATTAGAAATAAAGGAGATTTACACTTCACTTCCAGAACCCGAATCTCTTCCCGTCAGCGTTTCAGAGTATTTACCCAGAAGCCCGCGCTGCACACACCCCACTTTGCTTTTAATTAGCAGTCAGATGTTTTTAACCCCTTAACGTCAAGAGTCTGATATATCCGTCACCAGCAGGTGTTAGTTCCCGCATAGCGACAGATCTATCCGTCCTCTGATGGGGTGCGCGCTGCCAGTGTGTCCACGCGATCAGCAGCAGGAGCGCGTCCGTTATACACAGCCTGGCTCCTGCCGCAATCTAAGCGCTCTCCGATTTCGGCAGTTTAACCCATTAGATGCCACTGTCAATAGCGACAGCGGCATCTAATGTGTTTGACAGAGGGAGGGAGATCTCATTGTCACCCCATCAGCGACCCCGCAAAGAAATTGTGGGGTGCTGTCTGGTTTCCATGGCAGCCGGGGCCTAACAAAGACCCCCAGGTCTGTCTACAGCAACTGCCTATGAGGCCATGCCGGAGGCGCATCCTCATAGACTGCCTGTCAGTTTTACACTGACGGGCAATAATGCTTTGATATCCTAAGTACCAAAGTTATATAAGTGATGAGCAGATCGCATGGCGAAGTCCCTGGTGGCCCTAAAAAACAAAATATAAAGCCGTTCAATAAAGTTTATGGAAAAAAAAAAAAAGATGAAAGTGCAGCTAAACATTTGTCAGACCTCTGGCGTGTGTTCGGCTTATCCGGATATCGCTGTAGCGGAGAACGGACTCCGTAGAAAGTCTATTCGCCCGCACTCTGATACATCGGCTTTCCGGAATAATCCAAAACACAAACGAAGCGGCTGAGCGCTCACACGAGGACTTCTGCCGCTGCGTTCTAGCGATTGGTGGGGGTCTCCATCCTCGGACCCCCCCAATCCAAACGTCTGACATGTAACCATTATATCTCTGACACGTCGCAGGTCTGTCAAATGTTTAGCTGCACTTTAAAGTAAAAATAAAATGAAACCACTTTTTTTTTTTTCCCCCAAAAAGTGGTTTTATTTAATAAAAGTGTAAAAAAATAAAAATAACGCATTAATTAAACCGCCGGGTGAACGGCGTCCAAACAAACGCAAAAAGCAACGGCAAAGTTCCTTTCCACTTCCACCATAGACAATGAAATAAAAGTTCAACAATAAATCCTATGTACCCCAAAGTAGTACTAATGGCAACGACACCTCGTCCCGCAAAACACAAGCCCTCCGACGGCGACGGAAAAAGAATCAAGTTACGGCTCTTGGAAAGCGGCGATGCAAAAACGTGTTTTTTTTAAAGGGTTTTTATTTTGCAAACGTAGGAAAACCTAAAACCTACAGATTTGGTATCCCCATAATCGTGCCGACCCGGAGAATAAAGGGAACGTGTTCTTTACGCCGCACCGTGAACGGCGCACATTTATAACGTGAAAACCAATTCTGGAACAGCCGTTCACTTTCAATTCTTTCCTAAAATAGTTAATCAATATATTGTACGGATCCAAACCCGGTGCAATTGAAAAATACGACTCGACCCGCAAAGAACAAGCCCTTACACGGCGACGGCGACGGGAAAAAAAAAAGTTACGACTCTTGGAATGCGACCATGAGAAAACGAAAAATAATCCTTGGTCATTAAGGGGTTAATTAGACTCCGCTCCTCGGTTCTTTTGATTCGTTATTAATGCTAATTTATGCGTATTTACTTAAAGGCGCGGGTCCTGCCGGCGGGAACCTTGTTGTGAGTTTGAGGTCGTTGGTTCCTGTGACCCCAGTGAACTCTCCGCTTGGTTTTCCATCTTATGAAGGAACTTGTAGCCCCCACCGCATTGTTCTCTAGGAGGTTCCATTATGTGGATCAAATATGGGGTCACTGGAACGGTGTGCTGAATGAGACGGGGGGGGGGGGTCATATCCCAAATGTTGGCGCGGCCAGTACAGACATATATATATATATACACATTGTTCTCCTGAATAATAAGCCGTTCACGTTCTCCTCAATGCTCTTCCGGTCTGCAGTTTTTCACTTGTTCGAGCAGCATTATTGCTCCAGAGCTGCTCTTCTCGCGATCATGTGGAACGGTCAGGATTTTATTGCGCATTGTAAGTCGAGTCGCTGTGTTCCCTGCTCTGTCCTCCCGCCTTGACCTCTCCATGGGTTGTGATCGGAGAAGGAGCGTCCACGTTACAGCCGCGTGCTGGAGAGAAGAGTCTGACAATTGTTCTTGTTCCGGTGTAAAGTCTGCGGCGGCTTCACATCAGACGGATCTTCTGCTCGGTTTTCAGTCTCGTGGAGAGATTTTGGGTTTTTACTTTGATGCTGAACGTGTTTTTCTGTGAGTAAAGCGGCTGTGTCCTGGCAGTGAATCGCAGGAGGTTTCGTGGCCTTTGGCGTTGTCGTACGGCGGGGCTGATCGTGACTGTAGAAAGATATTATTGATAGAATGACATGAAGTCTGCTGCACGGGGGGCGCTCTCCACTCCGCACTCGGGTAACAGCGGGACATCCGCAATCCACAGCGAATATTTATCTATCGTAATGTTGACAAATTAATTATGTAAATCTCATTAGTAATAAACAAACATTGTTTGCGTGAAGTGTCTGGTGAGGGGCGCTCCGCGCTCTCCACTGCGAATCCTCAGCTGGGAACCTGCCGCTGTACATGTGAGGGCGGGAGCGCACACAACGTCCGGATCGTACGTAAATATCAAGTATAATCCGGCGCAACGAGGGGTTAGGTCCGGGCATGAATGTGCCGGTGCCGGAAAGGCGGTAAATAGGACCAGAAGTGGCGAGTCTGTAAACTCCGGGTTTGTTGCGGTCCCAGTAATCGGACGGTAGAAAGTCCTGCAGCCTTTTGGTGTCAAAGTGAAGGATATAAAGTAATAAACCCGGTATCGCAGGAGAATATTATGTGGCGGCGGTGGCGGGATGTTACAGGAGGTTAGGGGGGTATTATCCCTGTGATGTGGTGGGATGTTACAGGTGGTTAGGGGGGTATTATCCCTGTGATGTGGTGGGATGTTAGAGGAGGTTAGGGGGGTATTATCCCTGTGATGTGGTGGGATGTTACTGGTGGTTAGGGGGGTGTTATCCCTGTGATGTGGTGGGATGTTACAGGTGGTTAGGGGGGTATTATCCCTGTGATGTGGTGGGATGTTACAGGAGGTTAGGGGGGTATTATCCCTGTGATGTGGCGGGATGTTAGAGGAGGTTAGGGGGGTATTATCCCTGTGATGTGGTGGGATGTTACAGGTGGTTAGGGGGGTATTATCCCTGTGATGTGGTGGGATGTTACAGGTGGTTAGGGGGGTATTATCCCTGTGATGTGGTGGGATGTTACAGGTGGTTAGGGGGGTATTATCCCTGTGATGTGGTGGGATGTTACTGGTGGTTAGGGGGGTGTTATCCCTGTGATGTGGTGGGATGTTACTGGTGGTTAGGGGGGTATTATCCCTGTGATGTGGTGGGATGTTACTGGTGGTTAGGGGGGTGTTATCCCTGTGATGTGGTGGGATGTTACAGGTGGTTAGGGGGGTATTATCCCTGTGATGTGGTGGGATGTTACAGGTGGTTAGGGGGGTATTATCCCTGTGATGTGGTGGGATGTTACAGGTGGTTAGGGGGGTATTATCCCTGTGATGTGGTGGGATGTTACAGGTGGTTAGGGGGGTATTATCCCTGTGATGTGGTGGGATGTTACAGGTGGTTAGGGGGGTATTATCCCTGTGATGTGGTGGGATGTTACAGGTGGTTAGGGGGGTATTATCCCTGTGATGTGGTGGGATGTTACAGGAGGTTAGGGGGGTATTATCCCTGTGATGTGGTGGGATGTTACTGGAGGTTAGGGGGGTATTATCCCTGTGATGTGGTGGGATGTTACAGGAGGTTAGGGGGGTATTATCCCTGTGATGTGGTGGGATATTACAGGAGGTTAGGGGGGTATTATCCCTGTGATGTGGTGGGATGTTACAGGAGGTTAGGGGGGTATTATCCCTGTGATGTGGTGGGATGTTACAGGAGGTTAGGGGGGTATTATCCCTGTGATGTGGTGGGATGTTACAGGAGGTTAGGGGGGTATTATCCCTGTGATGTGGTGGGATGTTACAGGAGGTTAGGGGGGTATTATCCCTGTGATGTGGTGGGATGTTACAGGAGGTTAGGGGGGTATTATCCCTGTGATGTGGTGGGATGTTACTGGAGGTTAGGGGGGTATTATCCCTGTGATGTGGCGGGATGTTACTGGAGGTTAGGGGGGTATTATCCCTGTGATGTGGTGGGATGTTACAGGTGGTTAGGGGGGTATTATCCCTGTGATGTGGTGGGATGTTACAGGTGGTTAGGGGGGTATTATCCCTGTGATGTGGCGGGATGTTACAGGAGGTTAGGGGGGTATTATCCCTGTGATGTGGTGGGATGTTACAGGTGGTTAGGGGGGTATTATCCCTGTGATGTGGTGGGATGTTACAGGTGGTTAGGGGGGTATTATCCCTGTGATGTGGCGGGATGTTACAGGTGGTTAGGGGGGTATTATCCCTGTGATGTGGTGGGATGTTACAGGTGGTTAGGGGGGTATTATCCCTGTGATGTGGCGGGATGTTAGAGGAGGTTAGGGGGGTATTATCCCTGTGATGTGGTGGGATATTACTGGAGGTTAGGGGGGTGTTATCCCTGTGATGTGGCGGGATGTTACAGGAGGTTAGGGGGGTATTATCCCTGTGATGTGGCGGGATGTTACTGGAGGATAGGGGGGTATTATCCCTGTGATGTGGTGGGATGTTACTGGAGGTTAGGGGGGTATTATCCCTGTGATGTGGTGGGATGTTACTGGAGGTTAGGGGGGTATTATCCCTGTGATGTGGTGGGATGTTACTGGAGGTTAGGGGGGTGTTATCCCTGTGATGTGGTGGGATGTTACTGGAGGTTAGGGGGGTATTATCCCTGTGATGTGGTGGGATGTTACAGGAGGTTAGGGGGGTATTATCCCTGTGATGTGGCGGGATGTTACAGGTGGTTAGGGGGGTATTATCCCTGTGATGTGGTGGGATGTTACAGGTGGTTAGGGGGGTATTATCCCTGTGATGTGGTGGGATGTTACAGGTGGTTAGGGGGGTATTATCCCTGTGATGTGGTGGGATGTTACAGGTGGTTAGGGGGGTATTATCCCTGTGATGTGGTGGGATGTTACAGGTGGTTAGGGGGGTATTATCCCTGTGATGTGGCGGGATGTTACAGGAGGTTAGGGGGGTATTATCCCTGTGATGTGGTGGGATATTACAGGTGGTTAGGGGGGTATTATCCCTGTGATGTGGTGGGATGTTACTGGAGGTTAGGGGGGTATTATCCCTGTGATGTGGTGGGATGTTACAGGTGGTTAGGGGGGTATTATCCCTGTGATGTGGCGGGATGTTACAGGTGGTTAGGGGGGTATTATCCCTGTGATGTGGTGGGATGTTACTGGAGGTTAGGGGGTATTATCCCTGTGATGTGGCGGGATGTTACTGGAGGTTAGGGGGGTATTATCCCTGTGATGTGGTGGGATGTTACAGGAGGGTGTCAGGTGGGAGGGGTTTATACGGCGGACTCTCTATGTAGTTGGTTACCGTTCTATATCTCCGGTATGTGTGATGTGGATGTTGCGCTGTGTTTTTTTTTTGCTGAGCTGCTACATAATTCATGAGTACGTCTTATCTTGTTACCTCCGTTCGTGCGCCTGACACCGGCAGAACAGCAGCCGCGTTGCATATTTTTGTAAGTTTCGGTCCTCTGAAGTGTTTTTAGCGGTGTATAATTTACTGTGTTTATGGTAATTTAGATGCTGAACTCCATCCCGTTCCCCCCTCATGTTTATGGACAAATGTTTAAGTAGATCTGTCGTAGATTGAAGATTAACATCCGCTAGACCGTGCGTACTGGTGCATTATGGGATGTGTAGCATTTAGGTTTGTTTACATCGGTCAAGGTTTTCCGTTGTTCTATCCGCTCCGCCGGATCCGTCACATGACAATAGTGCCTGATAGAACCCATTAAAGGCTTCCGTGGGGTTTCTGTCATGGTGTCCGTTATTTTTGTCATCCGCAATATTCCCTCTCTGGTATCAGCCATGGACAGGCTCGTGTCACGCTACGTCATGTCCGGTAGAGCGTTTTTGAATAATATTTTAGACGGGGGGGGGAGGGTGGTTCCTAATTTACAGTAATTTAAATGGCGTTTTAAAAGCTCTTTGTTTCGGCAGGGAAACGTTACTGTAACTTCAACATTTTAACTATTGAACTACAGCTGCAGTCCGGAGGATACCTGCGATTTACAATGACAGCGCTCCTTCCCCCCGCCGCCAACCATTGAGCGTCTTATTGGCTCTGACGCTCTCCCTTCCCACCACGCTGAAGCAGCTTTGTGGCACGGGGTTCAGTGAACTTCATTCTCATGTAGAAATAAGCGTGAGACTCACTGACTTCTGACTGACACGTTGTGCATGGGGGGGGGGTGTTAAGCGCTGGGCACGTGATCCTCCAGGCAGGTGGGGGTGGGGTCAGGTTTTATTGGATAGGACCCGCTATAGTTGAGGTACATAGTTTTCCTTTGGGTAGAATCCGTCTGTGAATGTCCTTGGAGAAGTGTATGAAACAGGAGGAGTATCCGGTGCACTGAGGTAGTATTCCCAGACTCGCATCCCAGTCTGTAGACGCGGTTGGATCAGGACAGAGCATGGGATGGAGTGTGAAGAAGGCGAGTTTATCCTGTTTATGAAGCTGGAGCTGTTGGTTTGGGCCCAGATCGCTGTCCAGTTTGCTGGAAGCCGCCGTGATCTTCTCTCTGGCTTTTCGACCATTCTTTCCGTGTCATCGAGAGGTGGATGTGATTGATTGTCCTGTTCTGCACTGAGCAGAGTCGTGTGGAGATGGAGCTGGGGATCCTGCTCTTGTGGATCCATTCCTCAGATGAAGATGTTCCTGCCCTGACTGTATATGGGTGACATCATAATACATGGGTGTAAGTCATCCAACAGTCGCCCCAAAAATGACTGCCGTTGACTTCTAGGAGGGGTCTCTCTGCTCTTGGTCTGAGACTTGGAGCCTCCGGTTTTTTTTTTATTTTTTTATCCTAAATCTTTTAACCCCCCTCCCCCGCTCAGTTAACTCCCCCCACTAGTAGCCCACCTGTAAATCCCCCATGTCATGCTTTCCATCAGCGAAGAAGCTTGTAGACCCTCCTGGAAGTCTTTGGGGTGAGGGGTCTTTGTTGGGTTTGCAGAGGTTGATTCCGCACATTGTTTGGCGGAGGAGAATTTCTCATATGTTTTGAGTGTTTTTGCTGTTTCTCTGGTAATTCCACCTGTGGTTAAAGCCTCCACTCCCCCTGAGCTTTTTTTTAGCCCATCATTGCGGCAATCTGCACCCGCCACATAGGTATTACCCACACAGGATGAAGGGGCAGATGATGGTCCATACAGGGGAGGTCTCTAACCTTACCGATCATCTTGCTCGTCGTCTTTTGTGAACCCTGAATATATTGCGTGTAAATGTTGGTCATTCTCAGGCCTTTTATCCTGTTTTCTGTCTATAACCGAGACCTGAATGTAGAATAGATTGGAGAATGGAGTTTATGGGGCAGCAGTCGGCAAAGTGAATGTCATGCAATATTAGCCTGTAGCAGAGTCCTCGAACTTCTTCAACTTGAAGATCATTATGCAGATAAATGATGAGACCCTGAGCCATAGAGAAGGGGCAGCGAAGCTGAGAGATGTCTCCGCTCTGGAATCCATTGTGATATTTGGAGCTGACCTGAGCAATGGACGTCTCCTCCTCTAATCTTCATGGTGACGCGGCGGAGACGCTTGATGGACACCGCACTTCTGCAGCACACGAGGGTTGGAGTCCCCATTGTGGGCGAAGGATGAAGAAGGATTAGGTTTAATTATCTAGATTCTCTTTGTGTTAATGAAGCTGGAGACGCAGCCGCTCTGTGTAATCTGTATTGCTCAACTACCTTGGTAACCATCCGTAATAAAGCCGATCCTGCTGTCTCCAAATCTATTTTGGTCGCACTAACATTTTCTAGTCCCGAGATCCGGAAGGCTTAGAACCTCCGTCCCTGAGACACTGGAATGGCTGTTATTAAATCCTCTAAATTCAGCATCTTTTTTAGATTGATTGTCCGTAGTAACGGGAGCAGCGGTGGAGCCCGGCCGGATCTTCAGGAGAGGATGATCAGTATAGTGTGGCTCATGGCTGCAGATCGCACTGGCCACATCTGGAGCATCGACGTGGCCATTACTGTGTGTGATCACGCTTTGGTTGGACGTCCAGCTAATACTGATGAAATCCCGAGGGGATTCCCAAACCTTCTGCAGAAGAAGGCAATGGGATTACTCCATCTTCTTATTGCCATGGCTGAAGTTGCCGGGCTCCACCAACGAGGGCCTGTGTGATGCCATGAAGTAATGATCCAGTTAATTAGAAGTAGATTCCGCTCACATGACTTGGGGCTAATTGACATCTTGGTGGTGACGACTTCCCCTTTTTGTTAACAATTCAAGGTCCTGGAACCCATTTTTAATGAGATCACTGAGATTTCCCATGCTCATTAGTCGGCGGGCGACATTAGTAATCTCAGATACAGGCGGCGTCACTGAGGGTCGTTATCTCACTGCAAAATAGAATGAACAATTTACTTGTGATCTTGAGATTTTTTATAGAACGAGTGTCCACACATCAGACCTGTACAATTATCTGCCATATTCTTCATCTGTAGGGACTTGTACCTGATCACTAACTCAACAGGAGGGTTCCTAGGACTTCTTCCCTGTGACGCCCCCTGTCCTGCTGTTTGTAGAGGAGCCTAAGATGGCAGAATCCATTCATTACCTGGAAAAGAACAATGTCCCTTCATCTCCTGCTGCATAATTGTCTAATGACCACAAATTCACTGGTCTGTCAGCAGCTAAAGACACAAAGCCAATAATGGTGGAATTGTAGTGATTATATTAACTGTGTACATTACATTACTTATCCTGTACTGAGCCTGAGTTATATCCTGTATTATACTCCAGAGCTGCACTCACTATTCTGCTGGTGGAGTCACTGTGTACATACATTACATCACTTATCCTGTACTGATCCTGAGTTATATCCTGTATTATACTCCAGAGCTGCACTCACTATTCTGCTGGTGGAGTCACTGTGTACATACATTACTTATCCTGTACTGATCCTGAGTTACATCCTGTATTATACTCCAGAGCTGCACTCACTATTCTGCTGGTGGAGTCACTGTGTACATACATTACATTACTTATCCTGTACTGATCCTGAGTTACATCCTGTATTATACTCCAGAGCTGCACTCACTATTCTGCTGGTGGAGTCACTGTGTACATACATTACATTACTTATCCTGTACTGATCCTGAGTTACATCCTGTATTATACTCCAGAGCTGCACTCACTATTCTGCTGGTGGAGTCACTGTGTACATACATTACTTATCCTGTACTGATCCTGAGTTACATCCTGTATTATACTCCAGAGCTGCACTCACTATTCTGCTGGTGGAGTCACTGTGTACATACATTACATTACTTATCCTGTACTGATCCTGAGTTATATCCTGTATTATACTCCAGAGCTGCACTCACTATTCTGCTGGTGGAGTCACTGTGTACATACATTACATCACTTATCCTGTACTGAGCCTGAGTTACATCCTGTATTATACTCCAGAGCTGCACTCACTATTCTGCTGGTGGAGTCACTGTGTACATACATTACATTACTTATCCTGTACTGATCCTGAGTTACATCCTGTATTATACTCCAGAGCTGCACTCACTATTCTGCTGGTGGAGTCACTGTGTACATACATTACTTATCCTGTACTGATCCTGAGTTACATCCTGTATTATACTCCAGAGCTGCACTCACTATTCTGCTGGAGGAGTCACTGTGTACATACATTACATTACTTATCCTGTACTGATCCTGAGTTATATCCTGTATTATACTCCAGAGCTGCTCTCACTATTCTGCTGGTGGAGTCACTGTGTACATACATTACATTACTTATCCTGTACTGATCCTGCGTTACATCCTGTATTATACTCCAGAGCTGCACTCACTATTCTGCTGGTGGAGTCACTGTGTACATACATTACATTACTTATCCTGAGTTATATCCTGTATTATACTCCAGAGCTGCACTCACTATTCTGCTGGTGGAGTCACTGTGTACATACATTACATTACTTATCCTGTACTGATCCTGCGTTACATCCTGTATTATACTCCAGAGCTGCACTCACTATTCTGCTGGTGGAGTCACTGTGTACATACATTACATTACTTATCCTGTACTGGTCCTGAGTTACACCCTGTATTATACTCCAGAGCTGCACTCACTATTCTGCTGGTGGAGTCACTGTGTACATACATTACTTATCCTGTACTGATCCTGAGTTACATCCTGTATTATACTCCAGAGCTGCACTCACTATTCTGCTGGTGGAGTCACTGTGTACATACATTACATTACTTATCCTGTACTGATCCGGAGTTACATCCTGTATTATACTCCAGAGCTGTACTCACTATTCTGCTGGTGGAGTCACTGTGTACATACATTACATTACTTATCCTGTACTGATCCTGCGTTACATCCTGTATTATACTCCAGGGCTGCACTCACTATTCTTCTGTTTGGGACCCATTTGCATTAGCCCTTATTCTAAGCGGTTGCTTTGAGACGGAGATGCCAGTCTTCTAGGTGGGAATCTGCCACTTTCCAGAGCTAGTTTCATGTTTGTGTCTCAAGGAACGTTCCCCGCGCTCTGGGTATATTTAGAGCCGTATTTGGCATAATTATAATTAATGAGCCGTTACTTTAGAAAATTATTTTCTACTGCTGCATTTCCCCTCTATCCGGCAGGGAAGAGAATGAAACGATCTGACATCTGGAGGACAATTTATTAGCTCAGAAATGTCTTCACTCTCAGATTTTTGTCTATTAATTATATTTTCACACTTTGGACTCCACAGTCTGACGTGATAAAAAGACAGAAATGAAAGCCTCTCGAAGTGTAGCTTAGACCGAAGGGTTAATATAGAGTGCCCGCCGCCGGACGCAGCCCCCCCCCCCCCCCCATAAACAACATTGAATCCTTCACCGCAGCAATGGAGATGCCAAGAATGCATCAAGTGATTTTCACCGTGGAATACATGGCGGAGCGCGCGGAGTCAACACGCTGCCGGTCTTGGGAGTTAATGATATATTTTAAGCAGGTTCGTCCAGAAGAGAACATTTAATGGTTTTACAATAAGCAGGTGCGGACCTCTTGGATGTAATTGGCGGAGGGGGTCTTGGTTCAATAGGTGTGCTTCAGAGTGAAATTCTTTTTACTGCGTTTCCACATCACAAACCCATCAAGTGATTATTATAATGTTACTAGAGAAAGACGACGAGGGGCCGCGGCACAAGACCCGACATTCATAATGCTAAATATAACCAACTTTTGAGGTGTTCTGGGTATTAACACATCTGATCTATTACTGTCATGTGAGGTGATCAGGACATATATACCCTCGTATACGCCTGTAGACCCTTGTATGCACCTGTAGACCCCTCGATTACGCCTGTAGACCCTCGATTACGCCTGTAGACCCTCGAATACGCCTGTAGACCCTCGAATACGCCTGTAGACCCTCGAATACGCCTGTAGACCCTCGAATACGCCTGTAGACCCCTCGAATACGCCTGTAGACCCCTCGAATGCGCCTGTAGACCCCTCGAATGCGCCTGTAGACCCCTCGTATGCGCCTGTAGACCCCTCGTATGCGCCTATAGATATACATCTATATACCCTCGTTGTACATCATCTATATATCCTCATATACCCTTGTTATACATCATCTATATACCCACATTGTATATCCTCTATATAGCCTCGTTATACATCTATATACCCTTTATTATATTTATTAGTTTTCCTTGTTTGTTTGTTTTTTGTCGATGGAGTGGTGTGAGTTTTTATTGGGATATACATACAACTATTTGATCAGTTTTTTCCATTTTTTTAGGGAGGCAAAAACTATTCTGGCTTTTTTTATTTTGAGGCGTTGACCATGCAGGATAAATAATGTTGTATTTAAATAGTTTAGATCGTTACAGACGCAGCGAAATCAATTGTTTTATTTTTACTTCCACTATACACTATAATACTTATGTATTGCACTGTATTTTACAGCTTGCGTCCCCCTCAGGCAGGGCTTAGTAGGACTAACGTGGCTGACCCGGGTCAGTAGTCCCCCGGCTGCCATCACAATCCATTGACATCGCGCAAACTCATTGCTAGGGGTCGATGAGTGACAGCGGTTTTCATACTTTACATTGAAGTAGTTAAACATTTGAGATTGGAGTTCTTTCTAATCCCGGCTATTAAAATGAGGTCTCGGCTGTAATATATAGATGATACTAGTTCTGTATGGACCTCCACACCCCGCTCCTGACTATGACTGTATATAGAATGTCAGGATTGGGTCAGAGAGATCAGTCATGATGATGCTCTGATGTCATGGATACAGGTGAGGAGAGGACCCTGGTGGTCTGATCTCTGACACCGCTGATCTCCACAAGGAAAGAGAGAGGGAGATGGAGCTCAGAGATTTCTGGTACTGGACCTGACACCACATTGTAAGGAGAGGACCATTCACGTCAATGACAGAGGGCAGGAACGTTTCCAGGGACACCATTTCTTTGTAGAAACGTTCTGGAGATTCATGCCCCCGGCCTCACACTGGACGTCACACCATCGGCTCCCGATCCCTTCTGCTCACCGATCCAGGAAGCAGCTCCTTGGCCTGAGAACGTCTTCTCTTCCTGTGGGATTTTGTCTCCGTTCTTTTGGTCAGTTGTGCTCCTTCCAGCTGGCAGCCGCCTCCCGATGAGCAGGTTGTGATTCCTCCTTCCAATCATTCAATGTAAATCAGACTCTTCTCATTATTATTATTTCTGGCCAGGAGGAGCCGCGTTGTTTTACTGGATCTGCATTGGCCTTTTGGGTAGTGAATGTGATTAATGCCAAACTCTGATAATGGGGCCGATGCCAACACACAACATTCTGTGCGTTCTTCCTCGGCGGGTGAGGGGTGCTATCCGCTCTCCTACCAAAACAGACGTCACACTTCTCTTCCAGGGTTACATGTGATTGGCTGGAGGGGGCCATGCCATGGGGGTCTGGATATGGGCGACGCATGGTCTGTGGGATAAAGAACCACTACATCTAACCAGCAGAGATTTTAGTAAAGTTTTGCCCTTGAGTGGCACTTTCTTTGTTAGGAGTTGCCGAATAACCTTGAAAAGTGAAATAAATGTCCGATGCTGATCTGCTGTGACTACAACCCTCAGCGGGCGCTAAGATAGATGCAAACGTTTAATAACTGGTATTTTAAATTTCATCACTGCCATATTTACTGTTCAAATTATCAAACTTATTTGCTGATATTGGTCAGGAGATTTTTCAATGTTTGAATATCCGCCGTGTGGCAGACGAAGGGTGTATGTGCCGGTAACGCCGCGTGTGCCACGCCAGGTGCGGTTTGGACCTTGCGGTTGTTGTATTGAGTCTTCTGGCCGCATTATCCTTCATATCTTTTTATCTTGCGGTGTCGTTTTCGGGGCGGTGTCCGTGTCCTTTTAGGATACACAGGGGGCGGTGAGGGACTCGTTATTCTTTACTGTCCGGTCGTCGGACAATATCCCTGACGTTCCACTCAATACATCATCATCATCCTCCATCATCATCATCGTCGTCCTCCATCATCATCATGGTATTGATTGGTCGTGTGGACCCGTGTTGATGATTTTGTTCATATATCGATGGTAACGGTTTAGCCACTTTTTGTGGCGTTTACTTTGGGACGTGGCTGTGTGATTTAGCACATGACCTTATGCTCAGTGATCCTCCGCTCCCCAAACCCCATAAAGCAAAAAACTGCTGATATCCTGAACTTCCGCCCCCTGGTGGTGGGACCCGCAGAGACCCCTTCTTGCAGGCCACTGGAGGACTATGTGATATTTTAGTTTTTGCCCAGCGCTTCACTTATGAGACCGTCTTCCACGTCACTGGACTCGTTGGTCACACCCATCGGAGGGAGAGGCCCCGCCCCCACCACGACGTCCGCTCGGCCTATGTGCTGGCAAATGCCTTCAGTGACTGATAAATGGGTCCATGAAGCTCCATTTTTACCTTTTTCTCATGCGTCTCGCCGGATTTTTTTCTACATAATGGCGTTGTCGGTGGCGTCATGTGATACGGAACCCCCCAGCAAATATTACACGGCGTGATACACGATCTGTTACATTGGCAGTCTATGGGTGACGTGCGCTTGTATGTATGTTTGGGCTGTGCCTCGGCTATATTCCTGAACCAGGGTTTGTCATGGAGTAAACTTGTAGCTGTGAACCATAAAATAAACCTTCATGTGGCACCGAGCAGACGGTCCAGCTGCGCTGCGTGACCTCCGGGTTCTGTTGAAGATTCTTTTGAATGCTTTTTTTGTGGTGTTTTTTTTTTGTGGTTTTGAGCGGAGGTTCGAGAAGTCAGAACAGCAGTGGTGCCGTCGCTCTCGCGTCCTCCACAATCTCTGTTCTCCGCTGCAGTGAGGGGTAAATGGAGCAGCTCCGCCATTATTAATCGGGGTCCGTGCAGCTTGCACACGGCAGATGGCTCGTTCTGGTGCAGGGACTGTTGAGGGCTCAGACTCCGTAGTGGAGAGAGATGCAGGGGCATGAGCAGATGGCGCGATACTGCAGACCTGGCCTCCCCCCTTTGCCCTGGTGCTTTTGGCTGAGTTGCTCAGAGCTGCCATGTCCTGGATTATCAGAGTCTACGCTTTTCTCAAGGTCGTACCCTGCAGAAGATACCGCCCGTCTCTGGCCCACACACCTCGCGTGCCTCTGCGTCCTGTATATAAAGGACGTGTCTGTACGTGACGCCGAAGCTGATGATTGTCTGAGGTGCCACATAAATGCAGAATAACCTCTGACGCTGAAATATTCCATAAATCGATCGTACAAGCGAAGACGATAAACGTAAAAGATCGGATTACAGAAACGTCTCCTCTTCCTGACTTATCCGACCTCTCCCTAGCGTGCGCAATGCATCGAAATATCCACACGGTTTCCTGGCCGTGCACCCTCGTCGGTTCAATACCATGTATTTCGCTGCTAAGCTGTGCGGCCGCCGTGTTGTAGTACATGAATGTAGTGAGCGGGGCTGCGGGTGTGTAATACAGCCATTGCCCCGCTCCCGACAAGTGCGCGCGGTCAGCATGATGCGGCACGTGGAAGTTCAAAATTCATCATTACACCTCGCGCCTCACATCAGAAAATGGAAGAACTTTTTTTTAAATTATTGTCGGTAAAGTCTCGTTTTGGTATCGTGAATCGCAATATACACAAAGTACCGAAGTCCAAATTCTGGTATCGTGACCTCCCCCCCCCCCCTCCCCTGCCTCTTGCATTGATTATTCTCATTTCACTGTTGAACTCCGTACACAATAGTCCATATACTGAGCAGTCCGGTTACAGCTACCCATAGAAGTCTATGGAGGAGGAGGAGGGAGCAGCTGCAGAGAGACGCACACAGGGACGATGAATTACACCCAGTATACAGGACAGGAGGAATGGTACTGTGCAGTGTCCATATATACAGAATAATACAGATAGTGAGAATTACACCCAGTATACAGGACAGGAGAAGTGGTACTGTGCAGTGTCCATATATACAGAATAATACAGATACTGAGAATTACACCCAGTATACAGGACAGGAGAAGTGATACTGTGCAGTGTCCATATATATACAGAATAATACAGATACTGAGAATTACACCCAGTATACAGGACAGGAGAAGTGGTACTGTGCAGTGTCCATATATACAGAATACTGAGAATTACACCCAGTATACAGGACAGGAGAAGTGGTACTGTGCAGTGTATATACAGAATAATACAGATACTGAGAATTACACCCAGTATACAGGACAGGAGAAGTGGTACTGTGCAGTGTATATATACAGAATAATACAGATACTGAGAATTACACCCAGTATACAGGACAGGAGAAGTGGTACTGTGCAGTGTATATATATACAGAATAATACAGATACTGAGAATTACACCCAGTATACAGGACAGGAGAAGTGGTACTGTGCAGTGTATATATACAGAATAATGCAGATACTGAGAATTACACCCAGTATACAGGACAGGAGAAGTGGTGCTGTGAAGTGTCCATATATACAGAATAATACAGATACTGAGAATTACACCCAGTATACAGGACAGGAGAAGTGGTACTGTGCAGTGTGTATATATATATATATACAGAATAATACAGATACTGAGAATTACACCCAGTATACAGGACAGGAGAAGTGGTACTGTGCAGTGTATATATATACAGAATAATACAGATACTGAGAATTACACCCAGTATACAGGACAGGAGAAGTGGTACTGTGCAGTGTATATATACAGAATAATACAGATACTGAGAATTACACCCAGTATACAGGACAGGAGAAGTGGTACTGTGCAGTGTCCATATATACAGAATAATACAGATACTGAGAATTACACCCAGTATACAGGACAGGAGAAGTGGTACTGTGCAGTGTGTATATATACAGAATAATACAGATACTGAGAATTACACCCAGTATACAGGACAGGAGAAGTGGTACTGTGCAGTGTATATATACAGAATAATACAGATACTGAGAATTACACCCAGTATACAGGACAGGAGAAGTGGTACTGTGCAGTGTAAGTATATACAGAATAATACAGATACTGAGAATTACACCCAGTGTACAGGACAGGAGAAGTGGTACTGTGCAGTGTATATATATATACAGAATAATACAGATACTGAGAATTACACCCAGTATACAGGACAGGAGAAGTGGTACTGTGCAGTGTGTATATATATATACAGAATAATACAGATACTGAGAATTACACCCAGTATACAGGACAGGAGAAGTGGTACTGTGCAGTGTGTATATATATACAGAATAATACAGATACTGAGAATTACACCCAGTATACAGGACAGGAGAAGTGGTACTGTGCACGTCCTTAAATTTGTGTTTTGTGTTTTTGGTTTGGTTTTCAACCACAAAAAAATATTATGTAGCCATCAGGTATTTGTACTATCAGAACCTGCATCGATGAAGTGTCCTTCGTTTCCTGCTGTCTTCCTCTGTGCTGCTGGGCGTCTGACTAGATCTACGTAGAGGGCTACAGGTGGTTAAGTCTCTGCTGGTTTCTGCCATGAATGTGATGTGTGCTCCCTTTTTCTGGCAGATGCTGCGGCTGGTGCCGAGGTTATCCACTTTCTTAAGCTTTCTATCTCCTCTCCTTGATTCTTCCCACTACCCCCACCCCCCGACTGTTGCCGCCCACCCCCCGACTGTTGCCGCCATGCTGTCGTATCTGTGTGCGTTTGGAGAGATCGTGTCGTCGCCTGTGGTTTTTACGGAATGTAACGCCGGCTGTGGCCATAAACGATTGGCTGAATGATGGTCGTTGTTTATAATTTTACGGGCAGAATTTGTGACTCCCACGGGACGTTCTCCGGTTCTTTATTGGTCGCTTGTTGCTTCATTGTATTTTATAACATTTCCGGGGGCTGTGGCTGCTCCAACAAACAATCAAATTCTCACACAAACACCTGCAGATTTTTTGGTGTACAGGAAATTTTCTGCCATTTTTGCTGACCGAAAAATTCTCCTTTTTGTCCGTGTGGCCCCGTGTGTAATGTGCATCGGACTCCTTGCACTGAAGAAGATGGTGGTTGTCGTCCTCCCTCGTGGGTTCAGCTGCTGACATCTTCCAGCTGAAACTTCAGGTCTTTGAGGAAGAAAAGACGAAGTTGTGAAGAGACGTCTCGGGACTGTTGTAGGGACCTCCCCAGGTTCATTGGGCCCAGCGACCTCTGATATGAGGCAGATCTATGCTTCCTTGGTTTTCCGGCTCGCTCTACATGATCCCTACTCTCTCATCAGCAGAGCGGCTGCTACAGGGACGTCTTGTCCTTGACCTTCAGGAGCTCCTCTTACTGTTGAATAGTAGAGCAGAGTTCTTAAAATAAGGGACGTTCCTCTCGGCTTTCTTCACATACTCTCCGTTCTTTCTGGGAAAAAGTTATATTTCCAGGGTAATAATCGCTTTTCTGCCTGGAAGTGAACCCCGTAAATTCAACCTCCGAGGCCATAGGAGCTACTGACCACCCCGGGCACTAGATTGGCACAGGGCTGTGCTGCATAATGGCTGAATGTTCTGCCCCAGTGATACAGCAAAGCCGACCAAAGACGTTCTCTGCATATCCTGAGCGTATGGCGTCTGTTGGAGCAGCCTGACATTTGCCCATCGGGCATGACCAGTTCTCGGAGGATAAGCGGTGTCGGGTGTGCTGAAATACTTGGTCTGTACACACAGATATGCCATGTGCTTGGTCCCTAATAAAGACTGGACCAAAGCACGGATGATCCTCTACGTTCTTCAGGCGGACGTCGCCGTGTACAATAAAGCTACGATACCAGAGAGAGAAAATCCCTGAATAGAACAATGAAGTCAGTAAATATTGTGAAACCCAAAATAAATCAAATAGACCGAGAAGGTGTCCACCAAAAACGGAAGAACGCCCCCAATATAAAAGACAGCGGTAAAAAGAGGCAGGTCTGGATCTCGGACAGCCGCACATCTGGGAAAAGTCCAATATAAAACGTATGTCAAATGTGGAAACGTAGAGGATTTCCTGCACTTCTGGAGTCTTTGTCTTCCGGCGGACGCTCCGCAATCCTCTGCGTGTCATCATGTGACGTGTCTGTGGATGACGTCCTCTCCCACGTTGTGTTCATCGTCCATCCAGCCGGTGCAGCAGATCACCGAGGTTCACGTCTTCAGTTTTCTGGACCATCTTCACTTACATCCAATGTGCAAATACACAACGTCTCTGTGAACTTGTACAAAACGCGGCAAAATCGCTCAAATGTTTGATGTGCCGATTCCGCGAGCCTTGGGTCCTGCCTTGGGTCCATTGTTCTCTCAGTCGAGGGGGGGCTTCGTGTCGTCTGGATATTTTCCCGTTGCTCGATGCTCTGACCTTCGATAAGTGCCGTGTTGCTCCAGGACACATGAGATTTTCTCTCCTTCTTTCTGCTGTTGGTTCGATTTTTCAGACTACGACCAAGATCTTTAAATCCGTGTGGTGACCGCTGACTTCTCCTGGGAATTTACACTACGATGCGCAGGAACGTCTAGCCCCTTGTGACTGATCACTACTCGTACATGGTAGCCCAATAATAGCCCTATGGCCCCATAACATGCGGATACACCGGGACTCAGGGCATGGGTCAATCGTGTCACCTTCTTCAGTCACCAATGTTAATTCATTTCTTATTATTAGGTCAAATGGGGTGATTGTAATAAAATCTTGGATGCTATTGGGTTTGATGTATCTAAGTATTCCCCAACAAACTCATTAGAAAAACATGGCTGCTTTCATGCGTAAACAGCGCCACCCTTGACCACAGGTTGTGTGTGGTATTGCACCTCCGCTCCTTTCTGCGCTGTTTGTGGAAGAATTCTGCTGTATTTTTTTAATCCTGGACAACCCCTTTAACTTCTGTCCCCGGCAGCTTCACCCGGATTCTCTGTAACCTCATTACTTTGACACTGCACCTCCATTGGTGGGGGCAGCTGCCGTTATCTCCAGACTATAGGCTCCTCCCCTGAACAGAGAGCAGCTGCAGTGTAATACAAGGGGGAGAGACAGAAGTGGCCTAAGCTGCTGAAGGGACAGGAGGGGAAATATAAAGTTTAGAAAGTTGAAGAACTTTTTAATTAGTCGACTGTTGGTTCTAAAACTAGACCGAAATTCAAGAACAATTTTTGTTTGAACATTTTTTTCTTTATTATAATTGTGAAGACTGAAAACTGCTCTGCAGGCAGATGAAGGTGGTCACAAAGTGTGAAAATCTGGGACCGGTGACCCAGCTCTGGGGTGCAGTGCGCCGGATGTAATAATGGCCACGTGCTCCGGTTGTATCTGGTGAACGTGGCACGTGGGTCTGCTACTAATGCAGCGATGTCCGTGTGAAGCTCCGGGCGGGTTGTACTGGAGTATTATTGTGGTGTCGGCCGGTCAGTTGTGCGTGCGGCGCGTCTTCCGTCTTTCAGGGGAAGCTGGAAAAACCTTTGGGACATTTAAAAAAATAAAAAAAAATAAAAATAATTCCATTAGGAAAAAGAGAAGGAAATGATTTGAAGAGATTTGGACGAGACAAAAATCGATTTGAGTTGGAATTAAAGTTCCTCTGGACTTGGAGCCGACACGGGGTGAGGCGGAGGAATCGGGAGATCGTTGTGCAGCAATAAAAGCTTCTCCACCTGTCAGAGCCTCAGCCCTGTCCTGCTGGAATGTTCCCTACTGGTCCCATGTGGGTGGAATATTTGGGGTTCATTCTAGCGCAGGCGCCTGTCGCTGTACATTGTGGTATTGCTCATCACTCCGCGGTCGTTCGGTTGTATGTGCGGCTCCTCCGGGACTCGACCGCTGCATTACGTTCCTGTGTCTGCAAGAACGACGTTAGATTGTGAGCACGACTGAGGGAGATGATGGGGGTCGTAGTGAGTGGAGCATTGAATGTCTTTGTTGTTGCCGATGCGGCCGCACATCTGCGGTTGTCACTCTGGACTTTATAATGAACGTCTGATAATTACACGGAGCTCGACTCAAACGGAGTGCAGGTAAAATGACTTGTAATGTGAACGGCCTCGCGGTTCTGCATCTGATCGGCCATTAACCATGAGTTACCTCCGGTCCATATGAAAGCCGCTCGATCTACGTGTCGTCCGCGGTGCCCTGTGTGCTGCGCTGTTCCTGAGGATCCGTTACTGGCGATATCTGGCGCATGTACAATATGGCAGTGACTTCACGATCATCCGGTACTAGATAAGGGAGGACACCGCGGAAATCGCCAGGACTAGAAAACGACTGGTTAGATAAAATCCTGCTGCGGATGACGTGACCCTACGAGCCGGCGCCCCCTCCAAACATCCGCCGCTCGACTTCTGCTTCTTCCTAGTGGAATATTCCAGACCTCTCGCCAGTATTCTGCGGCGCCCCGGATCCTCCGGTACAGTCCGGTTACAGATGAGACCTCCGGAGCCGGCGCCTATCATCTGTACAGACCTTCATCTCGTGAGAGATTTCCACAACATTAACTCTTCAATTGCTAAATGGGCTGCAAATCTTGTCTCTCGAGTACAGCGCAGAGGGTCAAATACGTGGAAGCTTAAAATAAACCGACTCCAGCAGAACAAGTTTCCGCGACATTAATAATCTCGTTAACCCCAGAAGTGATCGCGACATTTGTGTTTATAAAAAGCGTCCTCAGGCACTCGAGAGAATCCTTGATCAGTGTCCATCCTTTCTGCATGTGTGACATCAGCACTGACGGAGATATGTCCAGGGTGATCTCACAAGGACAGTAGCACCTGTGGTCACCTGTCACATTGCCTGTGGAGCAGACAGGGAGAAGCTTTAGAACTGTTACAAGAAGCAGTTGGGGGAAGGGTCTTGTCACGGTCACATGGTGGGAATTGCATCTTTATAAAGGGACAGGTTAAAATCTATATCCAGCTGTGAGGAAACCTCTAGTTTTAGGAGCTTGCACTTCATGACAATGCTGACGTCTATATTGGGGAAGACCTCGCTGAATTGCAGCGTTTTTTTTTAATTCAAAAACCGTGTAAAGGTATTACGAGAAAAGAGAAGGCAAACTGTGGAAACTGGACCAAGATGAAACTGGATTCCTGAGTTGGCAGCACGTGGTAACATTCGGCGGGGTGTAATCCATCTCTAGCGCCCCTAGTGATCACAGCTCCAGTATTGGGGGGTTTGGTTTGCTGGGATTTGTAGTTTCTCGGTATCCTACATCTCTGATGAGCAATCATCAGATGAGACCCCCGCTCCTAATTAGCGCACGTTATACGGCGTTCCCTACATTCAGTAATGGACCCGGTGCTGTCGAGTGACATCAGACCGATGGGAGAGAATGGGCGCGTGTTGATGGCGACGGTCATTGTAGATGGAGTCCGCGCCGGCTGATGTCCTGTCTGCCCCAGTGATTTCATGTACGCGGAGCGGCGTCTTGTGGGGTCGCTCGTCTGCACGACGTCTGTGACCCGGAATCCGCTTCTCCTGACACCAGTAATAATAATTATCGCAGCTTCCCGGCGCCGCGGCCGCTCCCCGATACCCAGAGAAGCTGCTGGAATGTAAAGGCCACGTTGTAATTAATTAGCGCTCTGTGATGATGGCAGCTGCAGCTCCTCTTTATTCTCTCAGGTTATTAGGTTAATGAAATGTTCCTCCTCTAATAACGAAGCGCTCGATGAACGCATTTACATGAGACGTTTTTGGCCGCCTGGTAAAAATCACGACAGAACTGCACGCGCTTTTCCTGTAGTTGCCGCAGTTTTTGTCTGTACAGGTGACACGTAAACATGTAAAATAAGCGTTCCACCTGTAGAACCGCAAAGAAGCTTCATGTAAATGCACCGTTAAGGTACGGTCCGATAGCCGCGCCCGAAAACACGCCCAAACGTAGGGGTCAATGGCCGCACATTTGTGACGGTAATACCCAGCAAAATCGTTCGGCCGTTGCCCACTGCTAATGAGCTGGGCTTCGGCCGCTGCCACCTGGGACCGTACCCTTAGGACTGACGAAGAATGATGCCCATATTATACTCTAGAGCTGCAGCCTCCATTCTGATGGTTGTTCTAGGAAACAGTCAGCGAAGCTTGAGAAGAGACCCCCCCCCCCCAGCTATAATGCAGGGGCAGAGTTTTTCTACATCAGATTACAGTACGATGCATGTTGGAAACCAAAGCAAGATATGTGCAGATGCCATGAAAGTAGGGAGTTCTGGGAGATTTCAGCTCTGAAGCCTGAGGAATTGTGAATGCAGCCTTGCTCTAAGATGAGGTTCCAAGGAGATGATTTTATTCTGGCCGTAGTTTGGCTCTGGAGCTTCACCTGGGACGGGCCCTGCACAGCTTCCACCTGATCTACCCCTGGGGCATTTATCTGGACAGGTTTCATAGAAGAGGAATCTATAGTTTGTCTTCTGTAATACTGTCGGGCTCAGTACCACCGCCGCACGCGACTGTGGCAGTGAATGTGCACACCTGGAAGGAAGTGGCAGCAAAGTTTGATGTTTGCGGTTGTGAATTTCCTCGTGCCGTAGAGCGAGTTATTCTTCGAGCAGTGTGAATGAGCGTTTAACACTCGCTCTCCTCCCCCGGGCGCCGTGCTGGTACAAGCTGCATTTATGTGGATGGAGATCATTTAGATGTCATGGCTGCCGGCGCTTTGTAATGGCTGTAATTTCCATATAACAATCGTCCTACATGGTCTAGAAGACGGAACTACATAGGAGACCTCGTATATCGGACTCTGACGACACCGTGAAAGCAGCAGCTCGAGGGTAGGAAGATCCGGAATGCTGAAGTTTCAAACCGCTCCGTGATGGAAGGAACCGGACAGGGATTCTGCTGGACCAAAAATAAACGTCAGGACTCTCCCTAAGGCCCCGGGCACACGACCGTAAAAAATGTCTGTAATTATGGACCCGTTCACTTCTCTCCTGTTTATTTGCGGGGAGGTTTCCGGGCTGTAGAACGGCAGCGCTAAATATAGGACCGGTCTCATCTTGTGTCTTACGGGCCGTTCTCCATGACTTTGTCCGGGAGCACGGGCTGAGATTGCGGGCACGGCCGTGTGCCTGAGGCCTAACCTGAGGAGGCTGATAACAGGGAGCAATACATAATATTCACCAGTGACTCTCCTTCGCTAACAAATGGCTGATAACAGGGAGCAGTGGACTGTATTGTGTGCAGGAGACAGACTGCAGCTGTAGTTCTAAAACGACCATGTTTTTGGATTAGGACGGATTGTGGTTGTCGGCCTCTGAGACGTGGAGGAGTCGGACGCGGCGATGTCGGCGGAGAACAGGCCCGCGCTCCTTCGCGCTCCTTCTAATCTTCTCCTTCTGTCATCCTTTTTCTCGGTCCTCCTGACATCTCCCATTCCTGCGGACGATGCGACTCGTGATCTTCATTTGTTTTCTGCAGCCTGACGGGATTCAGCGGTAAATGGCGGCGTGCAGCAAATGTGTAATAGAGTGTAAATTGGTGGCGCAGGTGAAGTGGGATGTGGAGTAGAATCCGGCGGTTTAATAAAGCTGAAGTGACGGTGAGCGATTGTCGCTGCTCCCGTCTGATGATGATTTCACACTTGTTTTTGATGTTCACGAGCGGCCGGTCTGATCTTTTACCCTGAAGCATTGACGTCTGCTCAGCAGGTTACTGTCTGATTACCTGGCGCCCCAGAATATGGGGGATGCTGCAGAGCGACCCCCTCCATTGGGCAGTGGACTGCATAAGAGCAAGTGGGAAGTGATACTGTGCGGCGCTGCGTATGCAATGGGAGAGAAGTGATACTGTGCGGCGCTGTGTATGCAATGGGAGAGAAGTTGTCCTGTGCCGTGACTTAACTCCAGTCCTGTCTGTGCAGCGAGATGGGGAGAAAAACCAACCAACAATCGCCAACAGCAGATCCCCCCCCCCCCCCGCCATGTTCCTGCGCTCCGTGCGCCACAACACGACTGGCTTACCCCTTCTACAGTAGATGAGAATTTACCACCGTGGATCGGTCCTGATGTTTAGGCGGGTGGGTTCTGGTGCTGGTCCAGGTGACGTACGCCTAGAACGTATGAAGTTATACTGTGCGGTGACGTTATACTGTGCGGTGACGTTATACTGTGCGGTGACGTTATACTGTGCGGTGACGTTATACTGTGCGGTGACGTTATACTGTGCGGTGACGTTATACTGTGCGGTGACGTTATACTGTGCGGTGACGTTATACTGTGCGGTGACGTTATACTGTGCGGTGAAGTTATACTGTGCGGTGACGTTATACTGTGCGGTGACGTTCTACTGTGCGGTGACGTTATACTGTGCGGTGACGTTCTACTGTGCGGTGACGTTATACTGTGCGGTGAAGTTATACTGGGCGGTGACGTTATACTGTGCGGTGACGTTATACTGGGCGGTGACGTTATACTGTGCGGTGACGTTATACTGTGCGGTGACGTTATACTGTGCGGTGACGTTATACTGGGCGGTGACGTTATACAGGGCGGTGACGTTATACTGGGCGGTGAAGTTATACTGTGCGGTGACGTTATACTGTGCGGTGACGTTATACTGGGCGGTGACGTTATACTGTGCGGTGACGTTATACTGGGCGGTGAAGTTATACTGGGCGGTGAAGTTATACTGGGCGGTGACGTTATACTGTGCGGTGAAGTTATACTGGGCGGTGACGTTATACTGTGCGGTGACGTTATACTGTGCGGTGACGTTATACTGTGCGGTGACGTTATACTGCGCGGTGACGTTATACTGCGCGGTGACGTTATACTGCGCGGTGACGTTATACTGCGCGGTGACGTTATACTGCGCGGTGACGTTATACTGCGCGGTGACGTTATACTGCGCGGTGACGTTATACTGCGCGGTGACGTTATACTGCGCGGTGACGTTATACTGCGCGGTGACGTTATACTGCGCGGTGACGTTATACTGCGCGGTGAAGTTATACTGCGCGGTGACGTTATACTGCGCGGTGACGTTCTACTGCGCGGTGACGTTATACTGCGCGGTGACGTTCTACTGTGCGGTGACGTTATACTGTGCGGTGAAGTTATACTGGGCGGTGACGTTATACTGTGCGGTGACGTTATACTGGGCGGTGACGTTATACTGTGCGGTGACGTTATACTGTGCGGTGACGTTATACTGTGCGGTGACGTTATACTGGGCGGTGACGTTATACAGGGCGGTGACGTTATACTGGGCGGTGACGTTATACTGTGCGGTGACGTTATACTGTGCGGTGAAGTTATACTGTGCGGTGACGTTATACTGGGCGGTGACGTTATACTGTGCGGTGACGTTATACTGGGCGGTGACGTTATACTGGGCGGTGAAGTTATACTGGGCGGTGACGTTATACTGTGCGGTGAAGTTATACTGGGCGGTGACGTTATACTGTGCGGTGACGTTATACTGTGCGGTGACGTTATACTGCGCGGTGACGTTATACTGCGCGGTGACGTTATACTGCGCGGTGACGTTATACTGCGCGGTGACGTTATACTGCGCGGTGACGTTATACTGCGCGGTGACGTTATACTGCGCGGTGACGTTATACTGCGCGGTGACGTTATACTGCGCGGTGACGTTATACTGCGCGGTGACGTTATACTGCGCGGTGACGTTATACTGCGCGGTGACGTTATACTGCGCGGTGACGTTATACTGCGCGGTGACGTTATACTGCGCGGTGACGTTATACTGGGCGGCGACGTTATACTGGGCGGCGACGTTATACTGGGCGGCGACGTTATACTGGGCGGCGAAGTTATACTGGGCGGCGAAGTTATACTGTGCGGCGACGTTATGCTGTGCGGTGAAGTTATGCTGTGCGGTGAAGTTATGCTGTGCGGTGAAGTTATGCTGTGCGGTGAAGTTATGCTGTGCGGTGAAGTTATGCTGTGCGGTGAAGTTATGCTGTGCGGTGAAGTTATGCTGTGCGGTGAAGTTATGCTGTGCGGTGACGTTATGCTGTGCGGCGACGTTATTCTGTGCGGCGAAGTTATACTGTGCGGCGAAGTTATACTGTGCGGTGACGTTATACTGGGCGGTGACGTTATACCGGGCGGTGACGTTATACCGGGCGGTGACGTTATACCGGGCGGTGACGTTATACCGTGCGGCGACGTTATACCGGGCGGCGACGTCATACCGGGCGGCGACGTCATACCGGGCGGCGACGTCATACCGGGCGGCGACGTCATACCGGGCGGCGACGTCATACCGGGCGGCGACGTCATACCGGGCGGCGACGTCATACCGGGCGGCGACGTCATACCGGGCGGCGACGTCATACCGGGCGGCGACGTCATACCGGGCGGCGACGTCATACCGGGCGGCGACGTCATACCGGGCGGCGACGTCATACCGGGCGGCGACGTCATACCGGGCGGCGACGTCATACCGGGCGGTGACGTTATACCGTGCGGTGAAGTTATACCGTGCGGTGACGTTATACCGTGCGGTGGCGTTATACCGGGCGGTGACGTTATACCGGGCGGTGAAGTTATACTGTGCGGTGACGTTATACTGTGCGGTGACGTTATACTGTGCGGTGACGTTATACTGTGCGGTGACGTTATACTGTGCGGTGAAGTTATACTGTGCGGTGACGTTATACTGGGCGGTGACGTTATACTGGGCGGTGACGTTATACTGGGCGGTGACGTTATACTGGGCGGTGACGTTCTACTGCGCGGTGACGTTCTACTGCGCGGTGAAGTTATACTGCGCGGTGAAGTTATACTGGGCGGTGACGTTATACTGGGCGGTGACGTTATACTGGGCGGTGACGTTATACTGGGCGGTGACGTTATACTGGGCGGTGACGTTATACTGGGCGGTGACGTTATACTGGGCGGTGACGTTATACTGCGCGGTGACGTTATACTGCGCGGCGAGGTTATACTGCGCGGCGACGTTATACTGCGCGGCGACGTTATACTGGGCGGCGACGTTATACTGGGCGGTGACGTTATACTGGGCGGTGACGTTATACTGTGCGGTGACGTTATACTGGGCGGTGAAGTTATACTGGGCGGTGACGTTATACTGGGCGGTATACTGGGCGGTGAAGTTCTACTGTGCGGTGACGTTCTACTGTGCGGTGACGTTCTACTGTGCGGTGACGTTCTACTGTGCGGTGACGTTCTACTGTGCGGTGACGTTATACTGTGCGGTGACGTTATACTGGGCGGTGACGTTATACTGGGCGGTGACGTTATACTGTGCGGTGACGTTATACTGTGCGGTGAAGTTATACTGGGCGGTGACGTTATACTGGGCGGTATACTGGGCGGTGAAGTTCTACTGTGCGGTGACGTTCTACTGTGCGGTGACGTTCTACTGGGCGGTGACGTTCTACTGGGCGGTGACGTTATACTGTGCGGTGACGTTATACTGTGCGGTGACGTTATACTGTGCGGTGACGTTATACTGTGCGGTGACGTTATACTGTGCGGTGAGGTTATACTGTGCGGTGAGGTTATACTGTGCGGTGAGGTTAAACTGGGCGGTGACGTTATACTGGGCGGTGACGTTATACTGGGCGGTGACGTTATACTGGGCGGTGACGTTATACTGGGCGGTGACGTTATACTGGGCGGTGACGTTATACTGGGCGGTGACGTTATACTGGGCGGTGACGTTATACTGGGCGGTGACGTTATACTGGGCGGTGAAGTTATACTGTGCGGTGAAGTTATACTGTGCGGTGAAGTTATACTGTGCGGTGAAGTTATACTGTGCGGTGAAGTTATACTGTGCGGTGACGTTATACTGTGCGGTGACGTTATACTGTGCGGTGACGTTATACTGTGCGGTGACGTTATACTGTGCGGTGACGTTATACTGTGCGGTGACGTTATACTGTGCGGTGACGTTATACTGTGCGGTGACGTTATACTGTGCGGTGACGTTATACTGGGCGGTGACGTTCTACTGCGCGGTGACGTTCTACTGCGCGGTGACGTTCTACTGCGCGGTGACGTTCTACTGCGCGGTGACGTTCTACTGCGCGGTGACGTTCTACTGCGCGGTGACGTTCTACTGCGCGGTGACGTTATACTGGGCGGTGACGTTATACTGTGCGGTGACGTTATACTGTGCGGTGACGTTATACTGTGCGGTGACGTTATACTGTGCGGTGACGTTATACTGGGCGGTGACGTTATACTGGGCGGTGACGTTATACTGGGCGGTGACGTTATACTGGGCGGTGACGTTATACTGGGCGGTGACGTTATACTGGGCGGTGACGTTATACTGGGCGGTGACGTTATACTGGGCGGTGACGTTATACTGGGCGGTGACGTTATACTGGGCGGTGACGTTATACTGGGCGGCGACGTTCTACTGGGCGGCGACGTTATACTGCGCGGCGACGTTATACTGCGCGGCGACGTTATACTGCGCGGCGACGTTATACTGCGCGGCGACGTTATACTGCGCGGTGACGTTATACTGGGCGGTGACGTTATACTGGGCGGTGACGTTATACTGGGCGGTGACGTTATACTGGGCGGTGACGTTATACTGGGCGGTGACGTTATACTGGGCGGTGACGTTCTACTGCGCGGTGACGTTCTACTGCGCGGTGACGTTCTACTGCGCGGTGACGTTCTACTGCGCGGTGACGTTCTACTGCGCGGTGACGTTCTACTGGGCGGTGACGTTCTACTGGGCGGTGACGTTATACTGGGCGGTGACGTTATACTGGGCGGTGACGTTATACTGGGCGGTGACGTTATACTGGGCGGTGACGTTATACTGGGCGGTGACGTTATACTGGGCGGTGACGTTATACTGGGCGGTGACGTTATACTGCGCGGTGACGTTATACTGCGCGGTGACGTTATACTGCGCGGTGAGGTTATACTGCGCGGTGAGGTTATACTGCGCGGTGAGGTTATACTGCGCGGTGAGGTTATACTGCGCGGTGAGGTTATACTGCGCGGTGAGGTTATACTGCGCGGTGAGGTTATACTGCGCGGTGAGGTTATACTGCGCGGTGAGGTTATACTGCGCGGTGAGGTTATACTGCGCGGCGACGTTATACTGCGCGGCGACGTTATACTGCGCGGCGACGTTATACTGCGCGGCGACGTTATACTGCGCGGCGACGTTATACTGCGCGGCGACGTTATACTGTGCGGCGAAGTTATACTGGGCGGCGAAGTTATACTGTGCGGTGACGTTATACTGTGCGGTGACGTTATACTGTGCGGTGACGTTATACTGGGCGGCGACGTTATACTGGGCGGCGACGTTATACTGGGCGGTGACGTTATACTGTGCGGTGAAGTTATACTGGGCGGTGACGTTATACTGGGCGGTATACTGGGCGGTGAAGTTCTACTGTGCGGTGACGTTCTACTGTGCGGCGACGTTATACTGTGAGGCGACGTTATACTGTGCGGCGACGTTATACTGCGCGGCGACGTTATACTGCGCGGCGACGTTATACTGCGCGGCGACGTTATACTGCGCGGCGACGTTATACTGCGCGGCGACGTTATACTGGGCGGCGACGTTATACTGGGCGGTGGAGTTATACTGGGCGGTGAAGTTATACTGTGCGGTGACGTTATACTGTGCGGTGAAGTTATACTGTGCGGTGAAGTTATACTGTGCGGTGAAGTTATACTGTGCGGTGAAGTTATACTGCGCGGTGAAGTTATACTGCGCGGTGACGTTATACTGCGCGGTGACGTTATACTGCGCGGTGACGTTATACTGCGCGGTGACGTTATACTGCGCGGTGACGTTATACTGCGCGGTGACGTTATACTGGGCGGTGACGTTATACTGGGCGGTGACGTTATACTGGGCGGTGACGTTATACTGGGCGGTGACGTTATACTGGGCGGTGACGTTATACTGGGCGGTGACGTTATACTGCGCGGTGAAGTTATACTGCGCGGTGAAGTTATACTGCGCGGTGAAGTTATACTGCGCGGTGAAGTTATACTGCGCGGCGACGTTATACTGCGCGGCGACGTTATACTGCGCGGCGACGTTATACTGCGCGGCGACGTTATACCGGGCGGCGACGTTATACCGCGCGGCGACGTTATACCGGGCGGCGACGTTATACCGGGCGGCGACGTTATACTGGGCGGTGACGTATGCGGTCACTGCTCCACTTTTGCGCTGGAGGGGTTCGGTTTCCCCGATTGAATTCTCGTGCTGATATTTGCCCCTAGTGACGATTTTATTCGGGGGCGCCGCTGCTCCTCATGTCTGTGGCTTCTGATTTTTATCATCCGTCTTCTGTGAAGTGTCGTGACGGGCGCCACGTCCTGTGCAGGAGCTGCTGGGATGACGTCCCTACCGCCTTTCCAGTGGGGCCAAGTCCCAGCATGTCCTGTCTAGGGCACAATGACCATGTAATACTGTATATAAAAAAGCGATGTCCCTGGATGTGCTGGGACTTGTGGTTCCACTGGACGTGCAGGTAGCATTGTGCTGTGAGGATAGATCTACACATGTAATATAATGGGGGGGTCCATTCACTAGCCTGGGGCCGGCACCTCGCTGGCTGGTCCGCTGTGTGTGGCCGGATCTAGTAAGTTCAGACGTCCGGCCTGGAATATGGACTCCGCTCTGTAGGTATCGGGAGACGGCGCTCTGGCGGGTTTAACTCTGTTCACACTGTTTGCAGCGTCCACTTGGCGTAACTAAACTTTCATAGTGAAGTGAGAAGTTTTGATTGGTGGGGTCCGAGCACTGAGACCCCCACCGATCGTTACAAGAAAGCGGCAGTGGAGCTCGGGTGAGCGCTGATCCGTTTGGTTTCTCATCGGCTTTTCTATGAAGTCCGTGCACCGTGAATTTTCGAGAAAAGCCGATAAGAAACCGAATGGATCAGCGCTCACCCGAGATCCACTGCCGCTTTCTTGTAACGATCGGTGGGGGTCTCAGTACTCGGACCCCATCAATCAATACTTCTGACGTGTCACTATGAATGTTTAGTCGCCCTTTAAGAAAGTGGTTGGTCGCTCCTGGTTCTCGGACCCCAAATCTCTGTAGAAACTTCCAGACAATTTTCAGAATTCATAAAACCTTTTAAGTTGAAACGAAAACCTGATCTAAAAAAACAAAAACCCGCATTTAGTGGTAGTAGCGGGTCCATGAGGGATCGGCTCCGGGAAGAACTGGCGCATAAATCCCTGGCAGACGAACGCCGTGATGACCAGAAGCCACCAGTGCAGTTGGATGTTCCCCGTTCAGTCTTTTTTGTCTCCCCCATTAACTTGTCATTTGCAGAACGAGACAATTGTTTGTGCCGGAAAAAGGGGTCATGCCGATCCAGTCCCTTTTCACAAATGTTTTTTTGTCCCTGGTTATGACATCATTTATGATTAGTGACGTCATTGTAGCCGCAGTCGTGTCACCGGGTAGTTGGCGCTTACATATCCTCCTTAGACCGTGGTGCCCGAGCATGTGCGCAGTGCTGATGACCATCTTTATCTCTGTACCCTCCCCCACACATACTTACATTGAGTTGTCTTCAGTATATAATACGTTGATCTACGTCAGCCACGGCCACGCCACTAAAATATATCATGACACAGGGAATCTCCAAACACTCAGAAGGGGCCTGATCATTCACCTCATGTACGGATTCTGCCTGTATCTAAGCTGTGGTACACTCCGACACCGCAACTCTGGGGTAATAACATTATCACGTACAGGCGGGACTGAGCCCATCTGGAGCGGCTCCCTACTCTGGTCCCGGAACCGCGCTCCTTGCGTGACTGCCGGGCGGCTCCTAAGGACGTAGCACAAAGCCTCACATGTCCAATGTACCGGCACCTGAGCGACATCCGGAACCGCGTGGCGGCCCAGTACGAGAGTCTGAAGAGGTGCAGAGGAGGAGGTCCTGGGAATATTTACCTCTAATGCTGAGGCACCAACGCCGTCCTCCAGCCCAAAGTGAATCCCGCCATGACCGAAACGTCTGCTACTTTAATGGCGAAATTCCCAATTCTACTGATGGATTTGCCGATAATCAGAAGTGAATTATTTCTCTGTCTTTTCTGATTTAGCCACAAAACTGCAGCGTGAACGCGTGACTGAGCGTTTCCAGTGACGAATCGTTGAGGCCGCGCCCGTTCTGTTCACGTTTGACGGCGTTCGTGACGTAAGAGACGGATTATGAAGCTTCAGGAGCCTTTTAAAGGGGTCAATGACCAACGTGTTACCGTGACCGCTGACTGGGATGAGAAGAAGCGTCCGTGTCCACCTCCCTTTCTATAGGCAGCAGTGCGGCGCAGGAGCGGAGCACCGTGATTGGCTTCTCCCCCGCAGAGTCCCGTTTCTCTTGTGTGGTGACGCGCTCCTGACATCGTCCACTTCTTGTACATAACCCCCCCCCCCCCCTTGTGTAAGAAGATTCTAGACTTTCTGATGAGTCTCAACACTTTATAAACTGCAGATCTTCTGCTGGCAGTGACGGGGTGTAATGTCCCCCCCCCCCCTGGCTGGCACGCCCCCCGTATTCGCTGAGTATTTCAACATTGTCCCCTCCCGGCCAGGACTCCGATCATCTCATTCCACGTCCTGCGCGCCGCCCGAAGGTCAAATCTAAGGAATATCATGGACCTGTTCGATGGAATTGAAATCCCCGTGCGTGTTATTCTACGGTTTACCCGTTAACGTGCGACCGAGTGGTGGGACATCTCTGTACGGGCGAAGACTCGAGGCCGCGGCCACCTCTCCATTATATACATATTGACCCAATCCACAGGATCCCACAGAAAAAGCCGAAGACCGACATTAACACCAGAAGCACCGACGACCGGGGCCCTGAGGGCAAAACTGCCGCAGGTTTCACTGCACGTCCACGCCAAAGTCCACGTGTTAAATATGAAAGATACGTTGGAAAGGGGGAAATCTGCAGCAGAACGGACGCGCCACTGATTAAATCCTCTTCAGTTCACCCTCATAATCTTCTTACTGGGGAGTTAGCACCTCGTGTATAATCTCTAATCATCTCCCCTCCTCTTCCTGCTCAGCTTGTACTTACACTATGCACAGTTGCCAACCTGAACAAGCAGAGCTGCAGTGTAAAGTAGGGAAAGAGCAGCAGCTTGAGCCGGAGGTGAGGAAGAAGTTGCATTCCACGTTACCACAAACTGCAACCGACAATGCGGATAAGCTGCCGCCTGTAGTGTTAGAGGAGCTGCAGTGTAAATTGTGGAGGGACAGAGGATGCATTTCACACACATTCAACCTCCACAAAACAATAGACCGCAACTGCCCGGAGCTGTTCCCTAATGTTGCAGAGCTGCAGTGTAAAGCATGGAAGAGGAACCTGTGATAAAACAAGAGGTGAATTTCATGAGATTGAGCTTATACCCCATCAAAAAATGCTTTATTACTAAAGGACCCCCCACTATTAACGTCATCACCCAGTAGATATAAAGTGTACCCCCGCCTCCGATTCTGCTTGTATCGGGCCCCGCTGGTGGCGCTATTGTAGATATGTGACCGTGACGGATCTCTGGTAAAGAGAACGAGCTGTTAATATGTAGCGGTCATCGCACGCCGCCATCGTTCTCCGTGTCAATGATTTATGGCTATAACGTCCGTCGTGGGAAGATTAACACCGCGTCGTCTGCGGGAGAATTATAAATACGCCATTAACAATGTTTCCATAATGATTCCGGCTCGTTTTATTCTAGGAAAAGCGTTACCATTTACCGGTAAAATGTATCAATAAATATTCTGGATCTGCGCGGCGGCGCATTCTACAAGTTCCTATAATTGCAATCAGCGCTTTTATTCTTTGTAATGTTTCCGCAGGTGGACGGCGAATAAAAAACAGGAATTAGATTCTAATGAGCGGTACAATGGCAGCCGCTAATAAAAGCCATTGTTCCCAGCCGGAGCCGCTTTATAGAAGACCGCGAGATCCGTCTGTCTGGCCGTGCTGGTAAATGTGTCAGCAGACTGGGCCGATCCAGCTTCCCTGCAAGGACCACCCAAGGGTGACATCTCGTGGCCCTAGTAAAGTAGGGCCCAAGAGAAATTCTAATGTCAGCCCAATAAAGATTCCTCCTTCACAAACCTTTATACGAAGACCCCACTATATACTGAGACGCCCAGGACTCAATCCCAGTATCTGTACTTATACACAAACAATGCACAGTACCACTTCTCCTGTCCTGTATACTGGGTGTAATTCTCAGTATCTGTGTTATTCTGTATATATACACTGCACAGTACCACTTCTCCTGTCCTGTATACTGGGTGTAATTCTCACTATCTGTATTATTCTGTATATATATACACTGCACAGTACCACTTCTCCTGTCCTGTATACTGGGTGTAATTCTCAGTATCTGTGTTATTCTGTATATATACACTGCACAGTACCACTTCTCCTGTGCTGTATACTGGGTGTAATTCTCAGTATCTGTATTATTCTGTATATATGGACACTGCACAGTACCACTTCTCCTGTCCTGTATACTGGGTGTAATTCTCAGTATCTGTCTATATGGACACTGCTCGGTACCACTTCTCCTGTCCTGTATACTGGGTGTAATTCTCAGTATCTGTATTATTCTGTATATATGGACACTGCACAGTACCACTTCTCCTGTCCTGTATACTGGGTGTAATTCTCAGTATCTGTATTATTCTGTATATATGGACACTGCACAGTACCACTTCTCCTGTCCTGTATACTGGGTGTAATTCTCAGTATCTGTATTATTCTGTATATATATACACTGCACAGTACCACTTCTCCTGTCTTTTATGCTGGGTGTAATTCTCAGTATCTGTATTATTCTGTGTATATATACACTGCACAGTACCACTTCTCCTGTCTTGTATACTGGGTGTAATTCTCAGTATCTGTATTATTCTGTATATATGGACACTGCACAGTACCACTTCTCCTGTCCTGTATACTGGGTGTAATTCTCAGTATCTGTATTA
>NC_134696.1:262093-287089 GCF_050947455.1 Rhinoderma darwinii
GTGGTCTCTCCGCTCATGTATCTCCTTCTTAATAGGCTTGTAGTATCTGCCGCTCTGCTACTGTTCACATTCGTTTGCCAGGGGCGGCCGGGACATCGCCTCAGCTTCACCATTGTAGGTCTAGGACTGGAGTGTGACCTTCCCAGTGTGGGCCCTTTGCTCCAAGACCCTTTCACTCATCTCCTCTGCAGAGCATTGCACACTGTGGGCCTGGGGGATGGACGCTGCACATCTCACTGCTTCTATGCTGTATATCAGGTCAAGGATAGTAATGTCCTCCCCATATGGGGGGGGGGGGGTCAGCATCTGGCTGGACGCCCCCTCAATAGGTAGATGAGTTATTTTCGGGCAGCGGTGGAATGTCGCGCTCCCCGTGGTGATTCTGTAACGGATTCGCTGCCTGGGACGTGACATTACAGGAACTTTCATTATCTATTTTCTAACTTCTCGTGTGTTGTGCGTTGGGCTCCTGGGAGGGACGGCGCAGGTTTCTATACATTCGTGGTCCTCGTGTTCCGCCGGGAGACGTTCTGTGTTCCTGATTTCTGCTTTAGTTCCGATTCTGGAAATAACAGGAGTCAAAATTGCTTTTCTTTTTTTTTTCTTTTTCATTTTGTGAGAATTTCACGCTCAGTCAAGGAGCAGATTGAAAAACCGGAATTACTGGAGACCTGCAGGTAGATCTGCAGAACGTCGCTGCCCTGATACTTGATTTTACTGCAGAGCATTGCGGCCTGCCCTTTATACACGTGTTTCCATGAATCGCTAAATCTGCAGAGTATTACGGTATTTATGCTGAAATATGACTGCAGAGCATCACACCCTGTTATTGCTTTCTCACTAACTCCGCAATCGCACATTTTCTCCATAAAATAAACCTGCAGAGCATTTCCTCTGACCACCAAGTCGCCAGATTCTGCTACGTTTTCTATATCACTGACGCCGTTTTGCTGATCGGCGTTCTGTGCTTTACTATGGAGCGTGCGGCTTCCGTCACCTCTCGCCCTGCATCACCCGGTATCGTTCAGCGCCTTCCGTCACCTCTCGCCCTGCATCACCTGGTATCGTCCAGCGCCTTCCGTCACCTCTCGCCCTGCATCACCCGGTATCGTCCAGCGCCTTCCGTCACCTCTCGCCCTGCATCACCCGGTATCGTCCAGCGCCCTCCGTCACCTCTCGCCCTGCATCACCTGGTATTGTCCAGCGCCTTCCGTCACCTCTCGCCCTGCATCACCCGGTATCGTCCAGCGCCTTCCGTCACCTCTCGCCCTGCATCACCCGGTATCGTCCAGCGCCTTCCGTCACCTCTCGCCCTGCATCACCTGGTATTGTCCAGCGCCTTCCGTCACCTCTCGCCCTGCATCACCCGGTATCGTCCAGCGCCTTCCGTCACCTCTCGCCCTGCATCACCCGGTATCGTCCAGCGCCTTCCGTCACCTCTCGCCCTGCATCACCCGGTATCGTCCAGCGCCTTCCGTCACCTCTCGCCCTGCATCACCCGGTATCGTCCAGCGCCTTCCGTCACCTCTCGCCCTGCATCACCTGGTATCGTCCAGTGCCTTCCGTCACCTCTCGCCCTGCATCACCCGGTATCGTCCAGCGCCTTACAGCAGGTGTACACACTATATCTGAAGTCTATTCTGGAGGAGGGAGATGGTGACACCGTGTCGTAGCCGGAGCGTCGGGTCGTCTCTATACGGGTTTTAGTCTCCGTTGCTTTGTAGGTGTCACAGGTGAAAACAAGCCGCTACGTTCTGATGACTAGCGATGCTGCCAGTGCGGCCACGGCAGTGAAACGGGCGCATTTATCCTACTAATGTAATGGTGTCAGATTGCAGTGTGATGTCATGCGCGGTCACAGGAAATCTCATCTATGTCTGATTTTATTCGACTGCGATATTTGCAAAAATCTAAGAAACTTGGATGTTATAATTGCCAAAATGCTTCTTTTCCCCCTAGGGTTAAATTAAAATGACAGGCCCCATTATGCGCTCCCCATTCAATTTCCATTTTTTTAGAACTTTAGATATCAGGATCTTCCCCTAAATCGCTTGAAATCCACAATGTATTTATTGTATGTGATTTGCGGTATATTGCCACGCGGGATCAGGCAGCAAGACATCGCGGCCGCTGCGGACCCCCACCTTCGTCTACTTCTGCTGGGCCTCTCCCCATTGGTCGGAAGATTCCGTCTCGCAGCCAAGCAGAGCGCGTCGTTCAGTCTGATCAATGTGGCCCAGACTCTTGACCCTCAGATCGATGTTTTACCCCGATATTCCTTTGTGACGTGATTCATCATCTGCGGACGTTGCCTCTCTACTCTACACGGACCCTGGCATAGAAGTGGCGTGATGTCAGCGAGCGTGGACGGTAATGGCGGTGACAGTTATGTGGTCAGTAAACCCGTCCTCGTCGTCCCACCTTCATGTGTCATTTTAGACATTTCTCTTCTATGTTTAGAATTTGTAGTCCATCGTTTCACACGTTTGTAAGATCTCCCGGAAATCCAGTCTTGGAAGCAGAAGATTTTTTTTATTTTTTATTCCTCATCTACAAGGATCATGGTGCCCCTCCCCCGCCAGTATATAACCCAGGAGCGGAGCGTTGTGTGTGTACACCTGTATATATGTCTATAGAAGTGAGTATACAGGGCTTCGTGCTGTTACCCGGGCCCCTCGTCCTCGGCTTTATTTCCTTGGCTGAATTCCCATTTATACCGAGTTCTTTCTTCCTCCTTTGTAGGTTTTAATTACGCCGTGTTCCTGTCGCTCATTGTTGTCTGCGTCTCTCACGCTTTTATTATCTGCACCGTTCTCTATTAATATTGTCTCCGCTGCCTGTCGTAGGCGCTCGGATCGTCTCTCTCTCTGTTCCTGTCCTGATCAGTCTCTTGCTTTCCTGGATTCCTCTTTTCCCGGCCCCTCGGAGATTCACACAGAACAGTGAGATGAGTCACTGGCTCAGCTGGGGACACAAAAGACTAGAGAACAGACAAGATGGGAATGTCAGCAACAAGCCCAGGGGATGAGTGACTGCTGCAAACAAGCGTCCTGAGACCCCGGGGGCCTCAGAGATCAGTCAACAGCTGAGGTGGGGGTCCCAGTTGTGATTTTACCGAGCTGTAACATAAGGGGGGGGGGCCCTTGTTCATCTCTGTAGGAACCTTTCTTGGGTGTTTCTTTTTCACCAGTTTTTGGATTATAGATGACGTGACCGGAGACGAGTGATTGCAGTAGAATGAACCTTTTGGTTGGGGGAATCAGTGGCCACTTTTCTTCCGTCAGGAATATTGTCCATGAATTCATCTTGACCTTGAGGTTTACCCGGGTACATTGTAGAGCATTGCCCCGCATGATGGGAGGTGCCCTCTCCTGAAACTAGATCCGTGATCGACATCTGCCACTTATATCTACCGGAATTATTAAAATTGGTAGGGCACAGAGTGCCAAAAGATCCAGGTACAGGCGTTGGCAGCCAGATCAAGAGCGCAGACTGAGATGTATGTGACAAAAAGATAGATAATCAGCAAGCACCCATTCATGGATGCCTGATTATATCACAGGTGAAATGATCACAAAAAACTAACTCAGAGTGCTTGGCAAATATTAATGAGATCTGATTGCCACAGATTAGTTAACAGGCACACTCCCAACGCGTTTCTGCACCTTGTAGGGGAGCGTCCTCAGGGGTACGAGTTGCCTGAATTAATTAACGTATAGTTGCCTGTCAGCTGATATTCAGCTGTTCGTTTTAGTGTAACGGCGCATATGAGACATCTGATAGTGGTCTGACGCGCGCCGTGGAAACTCGGAAGTTTTATTCACCCAAGCCCCACCCATAGGGGCGTTGCGTAGTATCGGGCCGTCCAGTGAAGGAATAAGGCGTGTGAGAACACACGCCCCTACAGAGGGCGGTTCCATAGTAACCACGCAGCCTATGAAAGAGATGCATAAAGCATCAGTGGTAACAAGGGGGAGCTAAAGGTGGCCAACACATACAGCGCCGATATTAACGCTGGAATAAGCGCTATGTGTACAAAACAGGGAATCTGGTGAGCAAAACAAAGCACAACGGCCCACAAAGTAGTATATCAATAATCAGGATCGGACAAACTATGGATCATCAGATCCAATGTAGGTAAACAGTACATGAGAGAACGCTGAAAACGGTACAGGAACGAGCTCATAAACAATCCCATTACATATCAATGAAAGATACATGCAAAAATACAGTAATAGGGCAAGGCAAATTATAAGAACGGAAGGTAAGATATAGACTCATTGAGGCCCAGTGGCTTGATGGTTTGCATCCTGAAAATCCACTGGGCCTCCTTCTGTAGAACACGTCTATCCCGTTCAGTGGATTTACTCAAGAGATGGGAGAAAGAATCGATTGATTCGTCTCTCAGATTTATGGGTATTCTATTGGAAGAGGAAAAAAATCTGCTCTCACGTAGCTCCAAGGAATTGAGGGACGGTATTGAGCTTGCCCAGAAGTTCTCTGGCACTGCTGAATTTGAAAGAAGAGAAACTACTCTTCAACAAACTGTAGAAAAATTCACCGCACATATTAAGGAACGCAAGCATTTCCAATACGTTCGTGACACAACTGATTTCAAGGAGGGCAGAGTTTTTGAGTTTGGCCTGAAACAACTGGGGTATCAGGAGGTAGAGACTGAGTTATCCTCCTCTGAACCAGATCTATCAGATACGGACACTCAGAGATATCCTCTTAGGACAGCTCGGAATAATAGGACCCAGGGTAAAGCATTTTCTCGGGGTACCCCAAGAGGGAGAACTAGGGGAAGAGCCACCACTAGGGAAGGTTTTTTAGGCAAGAGCCACCCCATCCTCGACTACCTACACAGGGACCCCAGGGACAACTAACGCTGGGTGCTCCTTGTGTTGATGAGGAAATGCAAATTATCAATGTGTCTGGGAGAACCTTATCGTACTATGAGACTGTCGTTCTGAAAAAGGGTCTATCATTTATTCCCACTAATCGTTTTGATCTCTTTTCCTGGGTGAAGGACCTTAATTTATTTATTAGGAAATTGAAGTGGAGGAAGTTCTTTTGTACACATGATAGAAGACAATGTGCTGAACTTGGCATTCAGGAGGAAGATCTTGCAAATGTCAGGGTATTGCAGGAATTATTGGATGAGGGGCAACGGGGAGTGGGTGAGGGCCCCTTCACTGATCTGAGGGCTCCCTCAACCACCAATCCCCCAATCAATGACAACACTCTGCTGGATGTGTTTCTCACGGTTGTTACAAATCAACTGCAGAAACTAGGGGCAGATCAACATCCACATTTTAATTTGTCACGGGATGAAACACTTGCACTCAAGGCACTGGAGAGTGACACGGGGATCATAATTAAACCCTCGGACAAGGGGGGTAATGTTGTTGTGATGGACCGTGCGCAGTATGTCACCATGTGTCATAACATCCTGAAGGACAGACTCTGCTATAGCATCCTGAGTGCCAATCCTACTGCAAAATACATGGCTGAACTTAAAGAGATTGTGGGGGAGGCTAAACAAGCGAAGATCATTGATGCTCGAGAGTTGTCATTTATTGTGGGACAATGTCCTCAGATAGCCACTTTCTACAGTCTTCCCAAGATTCACAAGGGTCTTAGTCCATTAAAAGGAAGACCCATTGTTTCTGGGATTGATAGTGTGTCTCAGAACGCTAGCATCTATTTGGATAGGATTTTGAGGCCCTTCGTGACGGCACTTCCGTCCTATGTGCGTGACACAATGGAGGTCCTCAGGAAGCTTGAAGGGATCAAAGTTGAATCCAATGTCTATTTGGCAAGTCTTGATGTAGAGGCCCTTTATAGCTCCATCCCCCACTCCTTGGGATGTGGTGCTGTTGAATACTTCCTCAATGAGAGAGGGGCTCATTTTGGTGTGCATAATCAGTTTGTGCTCATCCTGTTGCGTTTTGTGTTGGAGCACAACTTCTTCATCTTTGAACATAAGTTCTTTCACCAGCTCAGAGGAGTTGCCATGGGTAGCCCATGTGCTCCTACCTATGCCAATCTCTATCTGGGCTGGTGGGAGAGAGAATTCGTGTTTTGTGACAGAATGGAGAAATATGTCTCTTCCATTGTGTTATGGTTAAGATTCATTGATGACATTTTGATACTGTGGTCTGGGACAACAGCAGAATTTGGGGAATTTGTTTCTATTCTGAACATCAATGACCTGGGTCTTTATTTCACCTCTGAAATCAAGGATAATCATATCACATTCCTTGACATCCAAATAGAGAAGACTAACCAGGGACATATCCAGACACAAATCTTTAGGAAAAGCACGGCCACCAATAGCCTTCTCAGATGGGATAGTTGTCACCCTAAACCCCTGAAGATGGGCATCCCAAAGGGCCAATATATTAGAGCGAGGCGGAACTGTACCACACTGTCAGACTTTCAAATGTCGGCCAATGGTCTGAGAAAAAGATTTGAGCACAAAGGGTATCCCAGTGGTGTTTTGAAATCGGCATACCAACATGCTATTACATCAAACAGGGAGTCCCTATTGAACCCTAAAGTATCTCCAGAGAAGGACAATGTTATGAGGATAATTGGTACCTACGATGTTGCGCACGCTGAGGTTAGAAATATTCTTACCTCATATTGGGACATCCTTAAAGCAGACCCGGACGTAGGTGGTTTAGTTGGGGACCGTCCTCAGATCACTTTCCGGAGGGGACGTAATCTTAAGGACAGATTGGTGCACAGCCATCTGAAGACACCTGCTGTCACCACTTGGCTTTCGACTAATGTCACTGGGTCATTCCAGTGTGGTAGATGTAAAGCATGTAGCTCTGTTTGGAAAAGCAAAATATTCAAAAGTACTGTGACAGGAGTCACGTTTTCCAATAGGTCGTTTATCAACTGCCTCACCAAGGGGGTGGTGTACCTGATTACGTGCCAATGTGGCATGCAGTATGTCGGTAAGACAATAAGGGAGTTCAGACGCAGGATTCGGGACCATATTTGTGATATTCAGAATAAAGCTGACACCTCTATTTCTCGACATGTATGGGACCATCATAAGGGAGACCCCTCTTCTATTAAGTTCCAAGGTATAGAACATGTCAGTATTCCTGCCAGAGGAGGTAATTGGGATAGACGTGTTCTACAGAAGGAGGCCCAGTGGATTTTCAGGATGCAAACCATCAAGCCACTGGGCCTCAATGAGTCTATATCTTACCTTCCGTTCTTATAATTTGCCTTGCCCTATTACTGTATTTTTGCATGTATCTTTCATTGATATGTAATGGGATTGTTTATGAGCTCGTTCCTGTACCGTTTTCAGCGTTCTCTCATGTACTGTTTACCTACATTGGATCTGATGATCCATAGTTTGTCCGATCCTGATTATTGATATACTACTTTGTGGGCCGTTGTGCTTTGTTTTGCTCACCAGATTCCCTGTTTTGTACACATAGCGCTTATTCCAGCGTTGATATCGGCGCTGTATGTGTTGGCCACCTTTAGCTCCCCCTTGTTACCACTGATGCTTTATGCATCTCTTTCATAGGCTGCGTGGTTACTATGGAACCGCCCTCTGTAGGGGCGTGTGTTCTCACACGCCTTATTCCTTCACTGGACGGCCCGATACTACGCAACGCCCCTATGGGTGGGGCTTGGGTGAATAAAACTTCCGAGTTTCCACGGCGCGCGTCAGACCACTATCAGATGTCTCATATGCGCCGTTACACTAAAACGAACAGCTGACTATCAGCTGACAGGCAACTATACGTTAATTAATTCAGGCAACTCGTACCCCTGAGGACGCTCCCCTACAAGGTGCAGAAACGCGTTGGGAGTGTGCCTGTTAACTAATCTGTGGCAATCAGATCTCATTAATATTTGCCAAGCACTCTGAGTTAGTTTTTTGTGATCATTTCACCTGTGATATAATCAGGCATCCATGAATGGGTGCTTGCTGATTATCTATCTTTTTGTCACATACATCTCAGTCTGCGCTCTTGATCTGGCTGCCAACGCCTGTACCTGGATCTTTTGGCACTCTGTGCCCTACCAATTTTAATAATTTTGTTAATAAACAATCATTTTAAACGTTTATACAGGCAGAATAATTACATCTTAGTAATTTAAACGTATACCTCTACACAGTAATCTCTTGTATTTTTTCTTTATATCTACCGGAGGTTTATGAAGATTTAGTGCTTTGGATGTGGCCTCACTGACCTCCTGACGAGACTTCTGTCAATTCTCTCCTCTTCTATGTAACGTGTATGAGAAGTGTTAGTGGGAGCCTCCAATGTAGCGGAAGTTTATAGCTGGGCGCACGGCACTGGCAGTCAATCGCGTTGATCTTAATCTCCATTGTGGCTGGGAAATGTTCGCACTAATGTCCACTGCGGGCTTCCATATATCCCACAGAAGGTAATTATAAGAATTGTCTGGAAAGCTTCTTCATTGCAGTACATGTGGTCGAATTCTCCTGGAAGTTGGACGTTCCCGTATTTCCCCACGTCAGGACATATGGGGGTCACAAGTCCCCAACACTGAAATGATCGGCTGCTCCTCTGCGGTCCGCTCTCCTGCGCACGTGAAAGTATATAGAGAAGCTGTTCTTTAGAGTTTGGCTGCTCCTTTCTGGTTCTTCTCTATATTACCCAGGGCCCGGCATCCGGCTCCCAGCAGTGAGGAGGTTAAATGATTACTCCGTGTTCCCGGTAAAACACGCACAAAGCTTCTAATGCTCATGAAATCTTCAGATAATAAGACCTGGACGAAGCCCGGATTCTGCTGCTGCTCCAGAGCTGTACGCTGGATCTTCTGTCCTGGACGTGACGGCAGCTGTTGAGCGAGCAGAGTATTTCAGCAGTAATGGTACCTTAATCTCTGCAGCTCCCTCATCAGCAGGAGATTGGACATTTTCCTGACCAGGTTTCTGTGGATGGATAGAGGATAAAGAACGCTGCCAGATTCGTATTTTTCTTAAAACTTCCATTTCAATCTCTGCAGAAAACTGAACACACTGGATATGTAAGAAAAGCCGATGGATCATTTATTATCTCCTCAATGTCCGTCTTCTGCTCCAAGATATTGATCTGTGCTGACAGAACATGCAGAGCCTGATCTCTAGAGCGGGGGTGCCCTGGACCTCCTCTGTTACATGCGGATGAATGCTGGGGTGTCCTTATCTGTAGCTTAATGTGTCATTTTGCTTGGACCGATCTTGTTCCGTTTTATTTTGTTTGTGACCCCCGGCCGACTCATCGCCACAAATCAGCCAGGTTGGTCTTGTTTCCCTCAAGACACGTGGTCGCTGCAGCCCCCTTGTGAATGGGCCCCTCTCCGCGTGCTCATGCCCCATATATCTGGCTGAGGCTCGGCCGTCTATGATTCCACTGATCTGTGACATAGATGGAAATGTTCTCTTTCCAGAATTAGTCATTTGTAGTTGTAGCAGCGTCGCTTTGTCTGCACCCAGCGACTACCACAGCCTGAGCTCTGGAGAGGTAAGAGTAGTGGCGACGTGTCTGTATCACGGCTTGTTTGAGGCCTTATGGTAATGGACATGAGCCCAGACCTGTTCCCTAACCCTCCGCTGACCACCTCACCTGCAGCCTCTACTACCCAAATCTGCAGCACTTATAACTGAAGGTCACTCTCGTGGTGCCTTGTTGCTGTATCCGGACGCTCATGCAATATAATGACGTCTTGTCTTCTGCCGTCGCACATTCTCGGGGATTAAGGCAAGTGACAATGAGTTTCGACGTTTTCTTCCTTTTCATGGTCTATCGTGGTCACCGGACTCGTGCAGGAAACAAGGGGTTAAGCGTCCGCCTCCTCAGTCCTATAATGTAATGTTTCCTGTGGTGACATGGGAGAGATGGATGTGCAGCCCTGTTCATGTCTGTGGAAGAGGTTAATTGCACGGATATGCTGAGCGCTCAGTAAGACAGTAGAAGTAAATCAGGCCGGCGTGGGCCAGAGCGAGGGGACAAGTCAAACTAATCTCCACTTCTCACTGGATGAAAGTCTGAAGATGACTCCGAGGCAGGCCGGATATTAGCCCCTTTCATGCTTTAGGTCACTTAGTTCTACAGGACTCCACAATTTGTGGTAAAAGATTTCTACCGATCATCCGAGTCCAGGTGAAGCATCCGTTATAGAATACTGTATGGAGGTAGGAAGGATCTGGGTGGTTACATCGCTTGTAGGATACCGTATGGAGGTAGGAGGGATCCGGGGGATCGCGTCGCTTGTAGGATACCGTATGGAGGTAGAAGGGATCCGGGTGATTGCGTCGCTTGTAGGATACTGTATAGAGGTAGGAGGGATCCGGGTGATTCCGTCGCTTGAGGGATCCGGGTGATTGCGTCGCTTGTAGGATACCTTATGGAGGTAGGAGGGATCCGGGTGATTCCGTCGCTTGTAGGATACCGCATGGAGGTAGGAGGGATCGCGTCGCTTGTAGGATACTGTATGGAGGTAGGAGGGATCCGGGGGATTGCGTCGCTTGTAGGATACTGTATGGAGGTAGGAGGGATCCGGGGGATCACGACGCTTGTAGGATACCGTATGGAGGTATCCGGTGGATCGCGTCGCTTATAGGATACCGCTAGGATATAGGATACCGGATACCGCTTGTAGGGTACTGTATGGAGGTAGGAGGGATCCGGGGGATCGCGTAGCTTGTAGGATACCGTATGGAGGTGGGAGGGAGCCGGGGGATTGCGTCGCTTGTAGGATACTGCATGGATGTGGGAGGGATCCGGGGATTGCGCCGCTTGTAGGATACCGTATGGAGATAGGAGGGATCCGGGTGATGGCGTCGCTTGTAGGATATTGTATGGAGGTAGGAGGGATCCGGGGGATCGCGTAGCTTGTAGGATACCGTATGGAGGTGGGAGGGAGCCGGGGGATTGCGTCGCTTGTAGGATACTGCATGGATGTGGGAGGGATCCGGGGATTGCGCCGCTTGTAGGATACCGTATGGAGATAGGAGGGATCCGGGTGATGGCGTCGCTTGTAGGATACCGTATGGAGGTGGGTGGGAGCCGGGGGATTGCTTCGCTTGTAGGATACCGTATGGAGGTGGGTGGGAGCCGGGCGATTGCGTCGCTTGTAGGATACCGTATGGAGGTAGGAGGGGTCTGGGTGATTGCGTCGTTTGTAGGATACCGTATGGAGGTGGGAGGGATCCGGGTGATTGCGTCGCTTGTAGGATACCGTATGGAGGTAGGTGGGATCCGGGTGATCGCGTCGCTTGTAGTATACCGTATGGAGGTAGGAGCGATCCGGGGGATTGCGTCGCTTGTAGGATACTGTATGGAGGTAGGAGGGATTTCCGGGTGATCGCGTCGCTTGTAGGATACCGTATGGAGGTAGGAGGGATCCGGGTGATAACGTGAGATTTCCCGTGTAAAGCGCATTCAGAGATCATTAAATCAGACACATTTTTTCCTCTCTGGGTGTTTCTTGGCTACTTTCTTCCTCCACCCTTTATTACTTCTCCCCATTGGGGGGGGTGGGGGGGGCGCTTGGCTGATGATTTTGTTTTTTCTCCATTTCGATGAAGTTCAGCAATAATTGGCCGTGTCCTTCCTGCGCTGTGACTTTATCCCGCCATCCAGCTGCACTGCAGATAATTAATACAACAGGCCTGCTTTAGAAATCCTTCTTCCCGCAGATAAATAGCAGAGCTCTCCTGAGTCTAGAATGTGGACAATCCGTTATCCTGCTCCATTCATTAACCTGTTGTGTGCCAGTATTACTCATCTCGTGTTGGCGCTTGGGTTGGGTGCACGGAGAATGTGGTCAATGACACATTGGGGGAGATTGCTCCTTGGTGCACCAGTGTGAAATGCGATTATAATGAAACCCACTATTTAACATCCCCACAATCCGTGTCTATTCACATCAGGTTTGGGCTCTGTAAGATGTTAACAAAGCAACGCATACAAATATACACTGTTTTGCTCGGTTTCTGTGGCGCCGTCGTTTCCTCAGTGCCCATTTGGCATATGTCTGGCAGGTTTTCATCTTGATAAAGTGATTTTGGAGCCTCCCACGCGGACACCGTTGTCCAAATACACGCAGCACATAAGGCTTCATTTCCTTCAGGGTGAGATCTGTTTTTGGCAGTGATCGCTCCCTGACACGTTCATTTCAGTGGCCACATGCACACTTCTGTTATTTAAACGGATCCGTTATTCCGTCAGTAGTAGAGTCCTACTTTGGTCAGTGACCGTGTGGCCCATAGAAGTCAATGGGTCAGTCCAAAAAATGGATGGCACACGGAAGGCTTCCTTGTGCCGTCCATTTTTGACGGATCCGTTGCCATAGCAACGGCTGGGTGAGCCAAAGTTCACAGACTCCCAGTCTACAGTACAGTCATTCCTGAGGACGGATGTGGAGAGACTCCTAGCATTGGTGCATGATCACCCAGAACTGGGGGATACGCGGGCAGAATGCGACCACGACCGTTATAAAAAGGACGCCGCGTGGGAGGAACTTGCCAAGGAGCTTTTGACGCACAGATAGCAGCCGGGAACTAGTGCCCAGCGTCACAAAATAAGCAAGTAAATGCACACATTGCACTCCAAGAATCCCAAAAAGCCAAAGCAAGCCGAGCAGAGTCATCAGAGTCATCTCACACTGCTCTCTATGCTCTGAAAGCTGCAGAAAACAGCCCCAAAAACTTCCTATAACCTTTCTATGGGGGTTTCCTGGAACGTATGACAAGTTCAAATGACGTTTTACCTTCCGTTTTTTAAACGGAAAAATGGAAGCCACACGGAAACGAACACACGGATGCATCAAAAACTGCCAATAAAACGGTGATGGAAGTGTGCACGAGGCCTAACTACCGGCAGTCTCTTCTCACGGACGGATCATCTATTCAGGGGTCGCAGTCCAGGCTGTGACATTCACCTCCTGTCTCTTGAAACCAATTATGTCAAGACCTTATAGTGGCGTTATTTAGTCCACGTAACCGTCCACGTAACCGCCCCACCACAAGGACATGAATGTGCTGCTGCCGGCTGCTGGGACTTCATCACTCTCCCGTCTGCATCGGTTCCCTTTTAAACCGCATAAAACCATCACTAAAGTTCATCACATTGTGAGATTTGAGAACTCCGTGGCATGAACCCGACTTCCGGAAGAGGGAGATGCGTGCGGTGTCGTAATGGGGGTGTGTGCGTATTATTACATTCCCACAAGCGCAAAGCGGGATGAAGGGTAAAACGCTGCGGAGGCGAATTACAATACTTTTGTTCAGTGTATAGTGGTATAACCTGGGTATCTTCTGTATATAATTATATATGTACAGCTGGTATAAGTTATACATCTTCTTGTATATAGTGATATGGAGCATGCTGGTATAACCTGGGTATCTTCTGTATATAATTATATATGTACGGCTGGTATAAGTTATACATCTTCTTGTATATAGTGATATGGAGCATGCTGGTATAACCTGGGTATCTTCTGTATATAATTATACATGTACAGCTGGTATAAGTTATACATCTTCTTGTATATAGTGATATGGAGCATGCTGGTATAACCTGGGTATCTTCTGTATATCATTATATATGTACAGCTGGTATAAGTTATACATCTTCTTGTATATAGTGATATGGAGCATGCTGGTATAACCTTGGTATCTTCTGTATATAATTATATATGTACAGCTGGTATAAGTTATACATCTTCCTGTATATAGTGATATGGAGCATGCTGGTATAACCTGGGTATCTTCTGTATATAATTATATATGTACAGCTGCTATAAGTTATACATCTTCTTGTATATAGTGATATGGAGCATGCTGGTATAACCTTGGTATCTTCTGTATATAATTATATATGTACAGCTGGTATAAGTTATACATCTTCTATGTAGTGATATGGAGCATGCTGGTATAACCTGGGTATCTTCTGTATATCATTATATATGTACAGCTGGTATAAGTTATACATCTTCTTGTATATAGTGATATGGAGCATGCTGGTATAACCTGGGTATCTTCTGTATATAATTATATATGTACAGCTGGTATAAGTTATACATCTTCTTGTATATAGTGATATGGAGCATGCTGGTATAACCTGGGTATATTTCTGTATATAATTATATATGTACAGCTGGTATAAGTTACACATCTTCTTGTATATAGTGATATGGAGCATGCTGGTATAACCTGGGTATCTTCTGTATATAATTATATATGTACAGCTGGTATGAGTTATACATCTTCTTGTATATAGTGATATGGAGCACGCTGGTATAACCTGGGTATCTCCTGTATATAATTATATATGTACAGCTGGTATAAGTTATACATCTTCTTGTATATAGTGATATGGAACATGCTGGTATAACCTGGGTATCTCCTGTATATAATTATATATGTACAGCTGGTATAAGTTATACATCTTCCTGTATATAGTGATATGGAGCATGCTGGTATAACCTGGGTATCTTCTGTATATAATTATATATGTACAGCTGGTATAAGTTATACATCTTCTTGTATATAGTGATATGGAGCATGCTGGTATAACCTGGGTAACTCCTGTATATATGTACAGCTGGTATAAGTTATACATCTTCTTGTATATAGTGATATGGAGCATGCTGGTATAACCTGGGTATCTCCTGTATATAATTATATATGTACAGCTGGTATAAGTTATACATCTTCTTGTATATAGTGATATGGAGCGTGCTGGTATAACCTGGGTATCTTCTATATATAATTATATATGTACAGCTGGTATAAGTTATACATCTTCTTGTATATAGTGATATGGAGCATGCTGGTATAACCCGGGTATCTTCTGTATATAATTATATATGTACAGCTGGTATAAGTTATACATCTTCTTGTATATAGTGATATGGAGCATGCTGGTATAACCTTGGTATCTTCTGTATATAATTATATATGTACAGCTGGTATAAGTTATACATCTTCCTGTATATAGTGATATGGAGCATGCTGGTATAACCTGGGTATCTTCTGTATATAATTATATATGTACAGCTGCTATAAGTTATACATCTTCTTGTATATAGTGATATGGAGCATGCTGGTATAACCTTGGTATCTTCTGTATATAATTATATATGTACAGCTGGTATAAGTTATACATCTTCTATGTAGTGATATGGAGCATGCTGGTATAACCTGGGTATCTTCTGTATATCATTATATATGTACAGCTGGTATAAGTTATACATCTTCTTGTATATAGTGATATGGAGCATGCTGGTATAACCTGGGTATCTTCTGTATATAATTATATATGTACAGCTGGTATAAGTTATACATCTTCTTGTATATAGTGATATGGAGCATGCTGGTATAACCTGGGTATATTTCTGTATATAATTATATATGTACAGCTGGTATAAGTTACACATCTTCTTGTATATAGTGATATGGAGCATGCTGGTATAACCTGGGTATCTTCTGTATATAATTATATATGTACAGCTGGTATGAGTTATACATCTTCTTGTATATAGTGATATGGAGCACGCTGGTATAACCTGGGTATCTCCTGTATATAATTATATATGTACAGCTGGTATAAGTTATACATCTTCTTGTATATAGTGATATGGAACATGCTGGTATAACCTGGGTATCTCCTGTATATAATTATATATGTACAGCTGGTATAAGTTATACATCTTCCTGTATATAGTGATATGGAGCATGCTGGTATAACCTGGGTATCTTCTGTATATAATTATATATGTACAGCTGGTATAAGTTATACATCTTCTTGTATATAGTGATATGGAGCATGCTGGTATAACGTGGGTATCTTCTGTATATAATTATATATGTACAGCTGGTATAAGTTATATATCTTCTTGTATATAGTGATATGGAGCATGCTGGTATAACGTGGGTATCTTCTGTATATAATTATATATGTACAGCTGGTATAAGTTATACATCTTCTTGTATATAGTGATATGGAGCATGCTGGTATAACCTGGGTATCTTCTGTATATAATTATATATGTACAGCTGGTATAAGTTATACTCCTTCTTGTATATAGTGATATGGAGCATGCTGGTATAACCTGGGTATCTTCTCTATATAATTATATATGTACAGCTGGTATAAGTTATACATCTTCTTGTATATAGTGATATGGAGCATGCTGGTATAACCTGGGTATCCTCTGTATATAATTATATATGTACAGCTGGTATAAGTTATATATCTTCTTGTATATAGTGATATGGAGCATGCTGGTATAACCTGGGTATCTTCTGTATATAATTATATATGTACGGCTGGTATAACCTGGGTATCTTCTGTATATAATTATATATGTACAGCTAGTATAAGTTATACATCTTCTTGTATATAGTGATATGGGTCATGCTGGTATAACCTGGGTATCTTCTGTATATAATTATATATGTACAGCTGGTATAAGTTATACATCTTCTTGTATATAGTGATATGGAGCATGCTGGTATAACCCGGGTATCTTCTGTATATAATTATATATGTACAGCTGGTATAAGTTATCCATCTTCCTGTATATAGTGATATGGAGCGTGCTGGTATAACCTGGGTATCTTCTGTTTATAGTGATACTGTGTGTGTGTACCACTGTGGAGTGTATGTGTGATCCTGGCCTTACAATGATAATGTGTGGCTTGCAATCAGGGGGCACTGAGGCTTATTATGGGGGGGTCTCTACATAATAATGATGTTGGTTGATATCTGGGTCTGTTCTGTCTTAGTCCTCGGCTGTGGTTTTCAGGGTCACTTACACCATCATTTCAGGCTCTGTGGGGTCCGGGGGGGGGGGGGGTCTTATTTCTATCACTACTTTTTTAGATAAAATCCTGATTGTTGGATGTGATCGTCATCGTGATCGTCGTGATTTGACTCTTCTTCAGCTTGATCTGTGGGACGTTTGTCGTTTATGTGGATGATTTGCCCCGTTTTCTTGTATTTTCCCCTCCTCTCTGCACTATTGACCAGGGGCGTGCGTTTCTCTTGGGGTCTCAGATAGATATATTCGTTTTTATTTACTTGGGGTTCGGTCTTGATAACTTTTCTGTTTGGGTGGAGGAGGCTCCACATGTGATAAAACCAGCGCTGCTCCTGACAAGGACGGGGGACGTGATGTCATCAGGTCTGTTCTTCCTATGTCTCTTATGGAGGAGGTGTCATAACCACGGTCCCTGCAGGAGGACTGGGAAATAAGGCTCAGACTTCGGTCACATGGTCGTATTTCATGTGGGGACGGTTTTCCTGATGATAATTGATTCTATAGTTGCTAATAACCTTTTTACGTGTTTTAGTGAAGATAAAGTCCAGAATGTGCGCAGATTCCGCCTGTTGCCCCGCGCAGCCGCTCTCTAGGACGCACGCTTCTGTTTAGTGCAGAATGGTGACATCACTACATCCGCCATGATTGATGACATGAAGTAGTAGGTGGATCCTGGGTAGCGGGGGTTTCTATGGAGGATCTGGCCCCCACGTCCATGACTTTGGCTGTGATTCTATAGAGAAGGAAAGTTATTAATGAAGGAACATTCAGTCATTTTAAGTTACATGTAGCCCCCCCTTATTTCCTGCCCCCACAGAGAGAAGCGTAAGTTCAGTATAATATTCCAGCATGTTGCCTCACCCCCCTCACACCGGCTCTCCGCAGGCTGTGCGCCCCCCATTGTCACCAGTGATATCTATGTAAAGGGCTCAGACATCCGTGTGAGATGGGACTTTGTGAGACCTGATGATATCTCTGGGGGATATAATTGGTCAGGGAGATCTGGGGGGGGGGGGGCGCGTTACTGGTTTGGATGAAGAGGTGCAGGATTGGGTGGGAGCCCTGACCCATGATGGTATCAGACCGGCCTGTTATGCAGCCCCCTGGGACGCGTCCCGTCTTCCCTGTATTCGGCTGCTCGGGGCTCAGGTGTGGGATGAGCACATTGCATGAGATTGGATCCTGATTGAGATCTGTGTTCACTTAGAAATGGCTTTGGAAACGGCGTCTGTGAATGTGAGGGATGATTTGCCGCGTTATGACCTGGTAAGAAGCTCCCGGCTCCCGGACGCCTCTTCCTTCCTTCTAATCCTCCTTCTACACAGCAGATGGGGGTGTCGGGGGCTATTTTCATGTATTAGGAGAAGGAGCGCAGGATAATCAGGTCTGGAACGTGCACGGCTGACCGGGCCCCATCACTACCTGGAGCTACACGGGACTATCTGTAGGGTGGGGGCTCACACAATCCTCATGAAATGTGCAGGGGCCACCATCATTAACCAAGTAATACACGTCCTAATACTGGCATGGAATGCAAATGGTTAATATCCTGGGGATAACTCAAGAATCCACGAAACCGGAGTCAAATCAATGTAAATTCCCGGCCGCCTTCTAGAGTGGTGGTCACAGCGCCCGTCATGGAGCCGCTGTCCGGTCTGACCACACAAGAGAACAAGTCAATGAGACCCTTTATAATTCTGAATATTCTTAATCTATGATGCATTTATATGTCTGTTCTAAGAGGAGGAGGAGGAGGAGCCCTCGCGCCCCCCACAATGCAATCACAGGGTGGCGATGGTTGCTATGGCAGCCTGGAGGCCTAATGAAGGTCCCCCATCTTTCTGCTCCTATCAAGCGCTGGCTCTGGCAGACGATCTACTGCAATACGTTAGTGATAGACACGGGATATAGAGCAACTGATCCAACGATCGCTGGTTGAAGTCTCCTCGGGGGACTAATAAAGAATAAAATATATATAGTAAAAATAAAGTTGTTTTTTTAATGTAAAAAATTTAAAATATTAAAACATAATTGGTATCGCCGCGTCCGTAAAACTCTGAACTATTACAATATATTGTTTTTTAACCCGCACGGTGGTCGTTGTAAAAAAAAGCAAAAATGTAAACGCCAGAATCTCTATTTTTTGGTCACCTGATCTCCCACAAAAAATGGAATAAAAAGTGATCAAACCGTCGCATGTACCCCAAAATGGTATCATTAAAAACTACAGTTTATCCCGCAAAAAATAAGCCCGCAGACCGCGTAATCGAGGGAAAAATAAAAAAAGTTGTGGCTCTCGGAATTTTCTTTTTTACACTTAGGTTTTTACTTGTAAAATATAGAAATAACTCCATATATTTGGTATCGAATTCACCCGCAGAATAAAGGTAACGTTGTTTTAATCGCACAGTGAATTCCGTAAAAACAAAGTGCAAAAAAACCACGGAGGAATCGCTGTTCTTTTCATTTTCTACCCCACAAATAATTTTTTCCCCGTTTCCTAGTACATTATACGGCAAAATAAATGGTGCTACGAAAAACTACAAGTCGCCCCGCAAAAATCACGCCCTCATAGGACTATCGACAGAAAAATAAAGACGATATGGCTTTCGGAAGGTGGGGAGGAAAAAACGAAAATTAAAATGGTGTACGACGGGAAGGGGTTAAATATTCCCCTCTTACACCTGATAGGAAGAAAGACGGAGAAGCAGGATAGGCTCAACAACTGAAACCAGCACCGCCCAGAAGCTGGACCAGTGGTCACAGCGATCTTAAGGGGACGGCCGTTTCCGAACAACAATATTACATTAAAGTGTTTGACAGCGTGGAGTGCCGATACCTGTGGGGAATATAAAAGAAATTTGGGCAGGGCCGGGCAATTATGACCAAAATCCTGATTAATTGAAGATGTAACCTCGATTACGATTTATTGAACGATTTATTTACACCACGCCCCGTATTTGCATGTTACGCCATTGAATTAATATGTATTCCCTGAGCCTGCTGTATACTACAGTATATGATATACCCCCTGATACTGCCCCCACACAGTATAATGCCCCCATAGTGCTCCCCACACAGTATAATGCCCTCATAGCTGCCTCCACACAGTATAATGTCCCCATAGCTGCCTCCACACAGTATAATGCCCCCATAGCTGCCTCCACACAGTATAATGCCCCCATAGTGCTCCCCACACAGTATAATGCCCCCATAGCTGCCTCCACACAGTATAATGTCCCCATAGCTGCCTCCACACAGTATAATGTCCCCATAGCTGCCTCCACACAGTATAATGTCCCCATAGCTGCCCCACACCGTATAATGTCCCCATAGCTGCCTCCACACAGTATAATGCCCCCATAACTGCCCCCACACAGTATAATACCCCCATAGCTGCCCCCACACAGTATAATGTCCCATAGCTGCCCCCACACAGTATAATGTCCCCATAGCTGCCTCCACACAGTATAATGCCCCCATAGGTGCCTCCACACACTATAATGCCCCATGGCTGCCGCCACACAGTATAATGCCCCCATAGCTGCCCCCACACAGTATAATGTCCCCATAGCTGCCTCCACACAGTATAATGTCCCCATAGCTGCCCCCACACAGTATAATGTCCCCATAGCTGCCCCCACACCGTATAATGTCCCCATAGCTGCCTCCACACAGTATAATGTCCCATAGCTGCCTCCACACAGTATAATGTCCCATAGCTGCCTCCACACAGTATAATGTCCCATAGCTGCCTCCACACAGTATAATGTCCCATAGCTGCCCCCACACAGTATAATGTCCCCATAGCTGCCCCACACAGTATAATGTCCCCATAGCTGCCTCCACACAGTATAATGTCCCCATAGCTGCCCCCACACAGTATAATGTCCCCATAGCTGCCCCCACACAGTATAATGTCTCCATAGCTGCCTCCACACAGTATAATGTCCCCATAGCTGCCCCCACACAGTATAATGTCCCCATAGCTGCCCCACACCGTATAATGTCCCCATAGCTGCCTCCACACAGTATAATGCCCCCATAACTGCCCCCACACAGTATAATACCCCCATAGCTGCCCCCACACAGTATAATGTCCCATAGCTGCCCCCACACAGTATAATGTCCCCATAGCTGCCTCCACACAGTATAATGCCCCCATAGGTGCCTCCACACACTATAATGCCCCATGGCTGCCGCCACACAGTATAATGCCCCCATAGCTGCCCCCACACAGTATAATGCCCCCATGGCTGCCCCCAAACAGTATAATGTCCCCATAGCTGCCTCCACACAGTATAATGTCCCCATAGCTGCCTCCACACAGTATAATGTCCCCATAGCTGCCTCCACACAGTATAATGTCCCCATAGCTGCCTCCACACAGTATAATGTCCCCATAGCTGCCTCCACACAGTATAATGTCCCCATAGCTGCCTCCACACAGTATAATGTCCCCATAGCTGCCTCCACACAGTATAATGTCCCCATAGCTGCCTCCACACAGTATAATGCCCCCATAGCTGCCTCCACACAGTATAATGTCCCCATAGCTGCCTCCACACAGTATAATGCCCCATAGCTGCCTCCACACAGTATAATGCCCCCATAGCTGCCTCCACACAGTATAATGCCCCCATAGCTGCCTCCACCCAGTATAATGCCCCCATAGGTGCCTCCACACAGTATAATGTCCCATAGCTGCCACCACACAGTATAATGCCCCCATAGCTGCCCCCACACAGTATAATGCCCCCATAGCTGCCCCCACACAGTATAATGCCCCCATAGCTGCCACCACACAGTATAATGCCCCCATAGCTGCCACCACACAGTATAATGCCCCCATAGCTGCCTCCCACACACAGTATAATGTTCCCATAGCTGCCCCCACACAGTATAATGTCCCCATAGCTGCCCCCACACTGTATAATGCCCCATTAATGCCCCCACGGTATAATGTCCCCATAGCTGCCCCCACACAGTATAATGTCCCCATAGCTGCCTCCACACAGTATAATTTCCCCATAGCTCCCCCACACAGTATAATGTCTCCATAGCTTCCCCCACACCGTATAATGTCCCCATAGCTGCCTCCACACAGTATAATGTCCCCATAGCTGCCCCCACACAGTATAATGTCCCCATAGCTGCCCCCACACAGTATAATGCCCCCATAACTGCCCCCACACAGTATAATGCCCCCATAGCTGCCCCCACACAGTATAATGTCCCATAGCTGCCTCCACACAGTATAATGTCCCATAGCTGCCTCCACACAGTATAATGTCCCATAGCTGCCTCCACACAGTATAATGTCCCATAGCTGCCTCCACACAGTATAATGTCCCATAGCTGCCTCCACACAGTATAATGTCCCATAGCTGCCTCCACACAGTATAATGTCCCATAGCTGCCTCCACACAGTATAATGTCCCATAGCTGCCTCCACACAGTATAATGCCCCCATAACTGCCCCCACACAGTATAATACCCCCATAGCTGCCCCCACACAGTATAATGTCCCATAGCTGCCCCCACACAGTATAATGTCCCCATAGCTGCCCCCACACAGTATAATGTCCCCATAGCTGCCCCCACACAGTATAATGCCCCCATAGCTGCCTCCACACAGTATAATGTCCCCATAGCTGCCTCCACACAGTATAATGCCCCCATAACTGCCCCCACACAGTATAATACCCCCATAGCTGCCCCCACACAGTATAATGTCCCCATAGCTGCCTCCACACAGTATAATGCCCCCATAGGTGCCTCCACACACTATAATGCCCCATGGCTGCCGCCACACAGTATAATGCCCCCATAGCTGCCCCCACACAGTATAATGCCCCCATGGCTGCCTCCACACAGTATAATGCACTCATAGCTGCCACCACACAGTATAATGCCCCATAGCTGCCACCACACAGTATAATGCCCCCATAGCTGCCCCCACACAGTATAATGCCCCCATAGCTGCCCCCACACTATAATGCCCCCACACTGTATAATGCCCCATTAATGCCCCCACGGTATAATGTCCCCATAGCTGCCCCCACACAGTATAATGTCTCCATAGCTGCCCCCACACAGTATAATGTCCCCATAGCTGCCTCCACAGTATAATGTCCCCATATCTGCCCCCACACAGTATAATGCCCCCATAACTGCCCCCACACAGTATAATACCCCCATAGCTGCCCCCACACAGTATAATGTCCCCATAGCTGCCTCCACACAGTATAATGTCCCCATAGCTGCCCCACACAGTATAATGTCCCCATAGCTGCCTCCACACAGTATAATGTCCCCATAGCTGCCCCCACACAGTATAATGTCCCCATAGCTGCCCCCACACAGTATAATGCCCCCATAGCTGCCACCACACAGTATAATGTCCCCATAACTGCCTCCACACAGTATAATGTCCCCATAGCTGCCTCCACACAGTATAATGTCCCCATAGCTGCCTCCACACAGTATAATGTCCCCATAGCTGCCTCCACACAGTATAATGTCCCCATAGCTGCCTCCACACAGTATAATGTCCCCATAGCTGCCTCCACACAGTATAATGCCCCCATAACTTCCCCCACACAGTATAATACCCCCATAGCTGCCCCCACACAGTATAATGTCCCCATAGCTGCCCCACACAGTATAATGTCCCCATAACTGCCTCCACACAGTATAATGTCCCCATAGCTGCCTCCACACAGTATAATGTCCCCATAGCTGCCCCCACACAGTATAATGCCCCATAGCTGCCCCCACACAGTATAATGTCCCCATAGCTGCCTCCACACAGTATAATGCCCCCATAGCTGCCACCACACAGTATAATGCCCCCATAGCTGCCTCCACACAGTATAATGTCCCCATAGCTGCCTCCACACAGTATAATGCCCCCATAGCTGCCACCACACAGTATAATGCCCCCATAACTGCCTCCACACAGTATAATGCCCCCATAGGTGCCTCCACACACTATAATGCCCCATGGCTGCCGCCACACAGTATAATGCCCCCATAGCTGCCCCCACACAGTATAATGTCCCCATAGCTGCCTCCACACAGTATAATGTCCCCATAGCTGCCCCCACACAGTATAATGTCCCCATAGCTGCCCCCACACCGTATAATGTCCCCATAGCTGCCTCCACACAGTATAATGTCCCATAGCTGCCTCCACACAGTATAATGTCCCATAGCTGCCTCCACACAGTATAATGTCCCATAGCTGCCTCCACACAGTATAATGTCCCATAGCTGCCCCCACACAGTATAATGTCCCCATAGCTGCCCCACACAGTATAATGTCCCCATAGCTGCCTCCACACAGTATAATGTCCCCATAGCTGCCCCCACACAGTATAATGTCCCCATAGCTGCCCCCACACAGTATAATGTCTCCATAGCTGCCTCCACACAGTATAATGTCCCCATAGCTGCCCCCACACAGTATAATGTCCCCATAGCTGCCCCACACCGTATAATGTCCCCATAGCTGCCTCCACACAGTATAATGCCCCCATAACTGCCCCCACACAGTATAATACCCCCATAGCTGCCCCCACACAGTATAATGTCCCATAGCTGCCCCCACACAGTATAATGTCCCCATAGCTGCCTCCACACAGTATAATGCCCCCATAGGTGCCTCCACACACTATAATGCCCCATGGCTGCCGCCACACAGTATAATGCCCCCATAGCTGCCCCCACACAGTATAATGCCCCCATGGCTGCCCCCAAACAGTATAATGTCCCCATAGCTGCCTCCACACAGTATAATGTCCCCATAGCTGCCTCCACACAGTATAATGTCCCCATAGCTGCCTCCACACAGTATAATGTCCCCATAGCTGCCTCCACACAGTATAATGTCCCCATAGCTGCCTCCACACAGTATAATGTCCCCATAGCTGCCTCCACACAGTATAATGTCCCCATAGCTGCCTCCACACAGTATAATGTCCCCATAGCTGCCTCCACACAGTATAATGCCCCCATAGCTGCCTCCACACAGTATAATGCCCCCATAGCTGCCTCCACACAGTATAATGCCCCCATAGCTGCCTCCACACAGTATAATGCCCCCATAGCTGCCTCCACACAGTATAATGCCCCCATAGCTGCCTCCACCCAGTATAATGCCCCCATAGGTGCCTC
>NC_134696.1:907289-929972 GCF_050947455.1 Rhinoderma darwinii
CTCCTGTATCCCGGCACAGTAGCACTTCCCTCGTGTATCCCGGCACAGTAGCACTTCTCTCGTGTATCCCGGCACAGTAGCACTTCCCTCCTGTATCCCGGCACAGTAGCACTTCTCTCCTGTATCCCGGCACAGTAGCACTGCTCTCCTCTCACTGCACGCCGGCACAGTAGCACTTCTCTCGTGTATCCCGGCACAGTAGCACTTCCCTCGTGTATCCCGGCACAGTAGCACTTCCCTCCTGTATCCCGGCACAGTAGCACTGCTCTCCTCTCACTGCACGCCGGCACAGTAGCACTTCTCTCGTGTATCCCGGCACAGTAGCACTTCTCTCGTGTATCCCGGCACAGTAGCACTTCTCTCGTGTATCCCGGCACAGTAGCACTTGCCTCGTGTATCCCGGCACAGTAGCACTTCCCTCGTGTATCCCGGCACAGTAGCACTTCCCTCGTGTATCCCGGCACAGTAGCACTTCCCTCGTGTATCCCGGCACAGTAGCACTTCCCTCGTGTATCCCGGCACAGTAGCACTTCCCTCCTGTATCCCGGCACAGTAGCACTTCTCTCCTGTATCCCGGCACAGTAGTACTTCCCTCGTGTATCCCGGCACAGTAGCACTTCTCTCGTGTATCCCGGCACAGTAGCACTTCCCTCGTGTATCCCGGCACAGTAGCACTTCCCTCCTGTATCCCGGCACAGTAGCACTTCTCTCCTGTATCCCGGCACAGTAGCACTTCCCTCGTGTATCCCGGCACAGTAGCACTTCTCTCGTGTATCCCGGCACAGTAGCACTTCTCTCGTGTATCCCGGCACAGTAGCACTTCTCTCGTGTATCCCGGCACAGTAGCACTTCTCTCGTGTATCCCGGCACAGTAGCACTTCTCTCGTGTATCCCGGCACAGTAGCACTTCCCTCGTGTATCCCGGCACAGTAGCACTTCTCTCGTGTATCCCGGCACAGTAGCACTTCTCTCGTGTATCCCGGCACAGTAGCACTTCTCTCGTGTATCCCGGCACAGTAGCACTTCTCTCGTGTATCCCGGCACAGTAGCACTTCTCTCCTGTATCCCGGCACAGTAGCACTTCTCTCGTGTATCCCGGCACAGTAGCACTTCCCTCCTGTATCCCGGCACAGTAGCACTTCTCTCGTGTATCCCGGCACAGTAGCACTTCCCTCGTGTATCCCGGCACAGTAGCACTTCCCTCGTGTATCCCGGCACAGTAGCACTTCCCTCGTGTATCCCGGCACAGTAGCACTTCCCTCGTGTATCCCGGCACAGTAGCACTTCTCTCGTGTATCCCGGCACAGTAGCACTGCCCTCGTGTATCCCGGCACAGTAGCACTGCCCTCGTGTATCCCGGCACAGTAGCACTTCCCTCGTGTATCCCGGCACAGTAGAACTTCCCTCGTGTATCCCGGCACAGCAGCACTTCTCTCGTGTATCCCGGCACAGTAGAACTTCTCTCGTGTATCCCGGCACAGTAGCACTTCCCTCGTGTATCCCGGCACAGTAGCACTTCTCTCGTGTATCCCGGCACAGTAGAACTTCTCTCGTGTATCCTGGCACAGTAGAACTTCCCTCGTGTATCCCGGCACAGTAGCACTTCTCTCGTGTATCCCGGCACAGTAGCACTTCTCTTGTGTATCCCGGCACAGAAGCACTTCCCTCGTGTATCCCGGCACAGTAGCACTTCTCTCGTGTATCCCGGCACAGTAGCACTTCTCTCGTGTATCCCGGCACAGTAGCACTTCCCTCGTGTATCCCGGCACAGTAGCACTTCTCTCGTGTATCCCGGCACAGTAGCACTTCCCTCGTGTATCCCGGCACAGTAGCACTGCCCTCGTGTATCCCGGCACAGTAGCACTTCCCTCGTGTATCCCGGCACAGAAGCACTTCCCTCGTGTATCCCGGCACAGAAGCACTTCTCTTGTGTATCCCGGCACAGTAGCACTTCTCTCCTGTATCCCGGCACAGTAGCACTTCTCTCGTGTATCCCGGCACAGTAGCACTTCTCTCCTGTATCCCGGCACAGTAGCACTTCTCTCGTGTATCCCGGCACAGTAGCACTTCCCTCGTGTATCCCGGCACAGTAGCACTTCTCTCGTGTATCCCGGCACAGTAGCACTTCTCTCGTGTATCCCGGCACAGTAGCACTTCCCTCCTGTATCCCGGCACAGCAGCGCTCCTAAAAATGCTGCACTGTATAACCCTCATATGGTGCAATGTGTGACATTGTTGCAGGAATTTGTATTCTGATGCGTCTGTCTGACAATAGGAGTTCATTTCATTTCAGATGCAGAACATAAAATAAAGTGCATTGGTTGTGGAGGAGCTTTCATTACATTTCTTCAGCTTTGATTTTCTCCTAAAAAATTCATAGAGTCCACCTGAGCTGCCCATATATTATAGACGATGGGAATAGAAGTCTCAGAGCGGCCGTGAAGACCACGTGGCAGAGGCATAAATCCTCCCGGAGACGTCGCACAATTCCACCGGGCCCTTATTACCGCTAATGGCGAGCAGAGACTGCGAGGAAGCACAACACCGCGCAAGCGAGAAAACCGCCAACCGGGCCATGACAGAATGAAGCAGAAGAGCCACCAACTCAGGAGAGCAGCGCTCGCATCTCCATTGACACAAGACTCATCCAGTATCATCATCCTCCTCCTCCTCCTCCTCTCCCACACGAATATCCAGAGCATCACGTGAAAACCAATAAAAATATAAACTTATCGCCGGTAAGGATAAATCTTTGTGCCGATGCCGGACACAGGTGGAGAGTCTGCGGCCTGCATTACAATATTCTCAGCCGTAACTTTAGGGGTCCCACGGGCATCACCGTTATTAGGGGTCCCGCGGCTGTAGTTTTGCGACAGCTGGAGAGCCACGGGTTGGAGTTCACTGCTAGAAAGAAATGACTGGCAGGGAAAGCCACGGACCACATGGAGGTGCATTGCTCTGGAAGGTGGAGCAGTCCTGGACATCACCGGCTGCCTGCACGGCCAGGACTGACCCACAGATAACCAGAGAGGTGAAGTCAACAGCATTTTACCTCTGACATAAAAATGCAGCAAGAAAACAGCAACCGGCAGGGAGTGTGAGAAGATTTGAGGGCTGCGGATTCTAATTATTGTTTATGAACCTGAATACCGTTTCCTTCACGCTGTGACACGGAGCGCTCTCGTCTGAATAGATGTGTGAGCATCAACGCCGTCTGCACTAGAAAAAGAGCGGCGCGGGGGAGAGGGAGGGACGTGCTGGAGCTTGGCAAGACAAAACGGAAAAAAGAGAAGGTTACGCAAGCCGAGGAAAACAAAAACAAGAAATGAGAGGAGAACAAGCCCCGTCTGCTGGAGCCGCCGGCGACACTAACGAGCTCCACGGCCGCTCGCAGTCTGGATGGAGTCGACGTTTGAGTGTAATTATGGGTGACAAATCGGTAAATTGAAAACTGGAATCAAAGTGAAAATCTCAACTGCAGCCGTGAATTGGGTCAGATCAATTCTCGCCATCTCTTCCCGGGGCCCCTCCCTCCTCGCCACTTGTTACCGTGCGCGCAGCCGGCCGCCGCTGTTTACGCTTCTCCCTCTACGATCACTAATCACATCAATTCTTGTCATTAGGTTTTGCGGTGCTGCGAGATCTCTAATGGATGTCAGGGGAGCGAATAATCACCGCTGGAAAATTCATTTCACATTTTCTATTCATAGTTAATTCTGGTGGGAAATAGACGTGAAGTGCGCGGAGGGCCCCGGGGTCAGGACCCGGTGAAGTGGCGGCTCGGACTCCATTATAATATCGTTACTCTCACTAATCTGTTCAGTCCTGAGAGGGCGCAGCAGGAGGACAGTTAAGGGTAAAGTCCAAGCCGACAGGCTGAACGCAACGAGGGGAATAGACACAAACCGCGACAGGCGCTCGACGTTCCGTGCAGGGTCATGTGACCAGACGGCAGCTGGAGAATGAAGGCTCCTGCGTTACACGTCTTTATATGAGGCAGATCTCCTCCCTTCACACTGCAGCCGGGCTCTTCCTTCTGAAAGTCTCAGCGTGTCGTCAGCGGCGCTCGCGATTCAGAAGTGGACTGACACACCGAGACGTTCCCCCAGGTAAACGCAGGCAGGTGACGCCGCTGCCATTAAATCGTAGTCTTCGTCAGACGAGCTGGGAGAAAATCAAGACAGACGACCTGAACTCGTCATCGCTGGAAGATTTACACTTCCCAATCTGCCGTCTCTGCTGTGTGTGGAAGAGCGTCCCGAGAAACGACTGCAGTCTGACCCCAATCATAGGTAGCGCTGGCAGGGGAGACGCCGCCTCTAGTGACAGATGACAGCCGCTCACGCATCTGTCCAGAGCCCAACATGAAGGCGTGCAGCCATCTTCCCTTCATCACCGGGGACAAGAAGAGGATGCGCAGCTCTGGGAGAACGGCCGGCCCCGCGGAGATCACTATACAAGGTCGTCAACGCTCAGAGGCCGGTCCTATAAAACAGTAATATTTCTCACACCTGTGACTGGACTCCGCATGACAGCGGCGCCTTCACGTCTCCGCACAGCAGGAGGGGAGGACGGCGCCCGCCGAGTGGTAACGTCCTCATTGTTGGACTATGTACCAGTGATCTCCCACCTGGAGCGCGGGCAGTGTCCCACAACACGCCAGCCTCCACCTGCATAGTCCACTCTCACACCTGCAGAGCTGCTCTGGTCGTTACACTGGATCCTCCCGTTCTCACGGCGCAGTGCGGCTGAAAGTGTCAACAGCCAAGAAAATTGGAATATCAAGCGTCGGGAATGATGAATTTACTGCTGAATATTCGACGCTCTGCCATAATGTCAGCTGCCAGTTTCCAGGGTCTCTTCCTTGTAAAATACCCTCTTAATTAGCATCTAAATTCTTCCTGGCTAGAAGAAAACCCAATTACCATGAATCTGGGCACTACAGACAGCGGCACAGCACCCCGTCCCTGCTGATGACACCCTGACGCACTGCAGACATGGCAGCCGCGGATATTATCTGCTTATTACAGCGGTCACCGCACCTGTCTGCAGCCCAACGACAAACACAGAAAACAGGACTCAACCTGCAAACACACAGGACGCCCGGACATCACCGCGTTACTGATCTAGATCATGTATTCATGTGTCCTCACACAACCCGTGGACTGCTGATCTCCCCTATATGTATGGCTTTGTTCCGCTTCAACTTACTGGTCCTTGAATAGAATGCCAGAACTATAGTGTGGACTGTCACACTGGAAAACAATCAGGAGAAAATGAAGACTCTACGGGTCTATTACCACGTCACAGTCAAATCGCAGCACAAGAACGTGATATGAACGTGACGTGTGAATAGACCGTTGACCACGCAGATTTATGTCACGCAGCGCCTGAAGGGGAAACGCTCATCATCTTCTGTCATTGTTCTGGAAAACCCTGAATTGTTTGTTACAAAAGGTTTAAATGTGCGAGATCTTCAGGCGTAAAACAATAATTCTGTAAAATGCCCCTCGGGAATTAATTCAGTGATAGAACAATTATCCAAACAGCCGTTTATAAAAGAGAGATTCAGAAATACGGGCACAGAATAGGCGTGCACGAGATTATCCGAGCGCTGTAACTGACCGCCGTGTTTAGATCTTCACCGTAGATCTTAAATGCCGGAAATGTTCTGGATGTCTGCGCTGAACTTGTCCACAGGCCCATAGATCCGATGAATGCCAAAAGGTCGGGGATCTGTCAGAACTGCATCTATTTTTAGTTGCAAAGAATAACGTAGTTCACTGCGCAATACAGCGGAAATCCGCAGAAGAGCGTACGGCTATACATTTATTTTAGGATTGGAGCCGCTGGGTGACATATGCAACTGTCTGCTATACATGTGTCGGAGGTATTCCTCGGGAGCACTGTGGAAGCTCTCCCAGATCACCGTAGAGGGCTATCCCAGATCACCGTAGAGGGCTATCCCAGATCACCGTAGAGGGCTATCCCAGATCACCGTAGAGGGCTATCCCAGATCACCGTAGAGGGCTATCCCAGATCACCGTAGAGGGCTATCCCAGATCACCGTAGAGGGCTATCCCAGATCACCGTAGAGGGCTATCCCAGATCACCGTAGAGGGCTATCCCAGATCACCGTAGAGGGCTATCCCAGATCACCGTAGAGGGCTATCCCAGATCACCGTAGAGGGCTATCCCAGATCACCGTAGAGGGCTATCCCAGATCACCGTAGAGGGCTATCCCAGATCACCGTAGAGGGCTATCCCAGATCACCGTAGAGGGCTATCCCAGATCACCGTAGAGGGCTATCCCAGATCACCGTAGAGGGCTATCCCAGATCACCGTAGAGGGCTATCCCAGATCACCGTAGAGGGCTATCCCAGATCACCGTAGAGGGCTATCCCAGATCACAGTAGAGGGCTATCCCAGATCACAGTAGAGGGCTATCCCAGATCACAGTAGAGGGCTATCCCAGATCACCGTAGAGGGCTATCCCAGATCACAGTAGAGGGCTATCCCAGATCACAGTAGAGGGCTATCCCAGATCACAGTAGAGGGCTATCCCAGATCACAGTAGAGGGCTATCCTAGATCACAGTAGAGCTCTATACTCGGCCCGTGCTGTGTGTAGGTCTCGTCTCCCAGGAGATTCCTTGCACCCCGAACATCCCGCAGCGGCGCTCAATGTTGGCCCTGAATCCGTCAGACACTCCACCAGCTGCTGCCCTGGAGCCTCCATCTTTACGCTGCACACGTTTTCCTTTCAATCTTTTCGTAATGACAGGAGCCTCATTTGTGAGACTGTTCTGAGACCGCAGAACATGTTCCGAAGGGAAAAGCAGAAGAAGCTCCTGACATCTTGCAGAACCCGCCATTTCCTTGTGTTCTGTCAGAGCAGCGGCACTTCAGGGATTTCAGGGGTCTCCAATAAACATCCTCAGGATTTTCCTCCTCCGGTGAATTCACAACTGGAAAATCGCTGTCAACAAATAAACCCAGAAGCACGAGACGCCATCGAGAGAATCCTGAACAGAAAGAATCAGAAACCTGCGGCCGGGCGAAATCCTACAGCCGGCAAACACCAGATAGAAGTTGGTCGCTGGTTAATGGACGTTGGTCTGGTAAACGATCGTTACGTAGACGCAGACAGACATTCTAGAAGATATTGCCCGTTATAGTTGTTCCAAGTGGCCACACAGCGGGCGAGGAGCGGGCGATGTGTTGCCGCAAGTGGCGCCCCAGAGAATCCCGGGTCCTGTATACATCTCTAGTAATTGTGTTTCTTTTATTTATATTCCAGAAGCCGACTAAACCGCCCACGTGTATACAATTATTTATAAGAACGGATTTGCTGCAGCGGTATCAGCCCGGACCACGGTCCATCCTCTTCACCTCAGGGTGGGGGATGGGACACAGCACTCGAATGTGCTATATGAGATGAGAGCAGGGGTCTCCCTGTATGTCTATAGATCTTACAGAATGTCCTCCTCTATGGAGGCGCAGGTGGGGTGGACCCGGTGCTCCTCCCCGATCACAGGCTGAGCCGGGCTCACGTGGCAGTCGTCCCACCAGGGGCCGCACTCTGCACGGTGAACATTTCAGAAGGTATAAATAGTTAATTGAATGTTTAATAATCTAATAATGCGGAGCGCTGGCAGCGCCCGTTATCACATGTGATATAATTAAGGTGTCACAGCTCAATCACTTCATAATATCAATAGACACCACAACCTTGGGAATTGTGAAGCTTTCAAATCCCTTTAAACCTCCAGCGAGAGGCAAAGTTGGATTCAGGAATGAAATTTGGAAGGTTTTCAGCCCCCGGCTTCCATCGTCTGCACATGAAAGAGAAAGTTGCAGATGATATTTTTGCTGCGAGGGGTTGGGAGAAGGAACCTGAAAGTTATGGGGTCAGAGATACAGGGGATCCCCCCAGACTCCCCCGACGCCTTTCTGGGGACAATTTACTCATTTACAAAGGATAAATAATAAGAAAAGATTTATCAGATCAAAGAATCAATCATCAGCGTGAATATCAAATCCTGATCAACTACTGCACCAATCATCCTGTACCGCCGGCACAACAACCCCAGCGGTAACACAGCCGTACCGCACCGCAAACACAAACTATACACGAGACGGCTTCAATTATTAACAGGAGAACTGATTATTACATATAAATATTTTACTTATTGATGTTTTTATATTTTTTACTTGGAAAGAGTCAGCAAGCTTGTGGAAGACAAGCCCTAAAAGCTGCCAACATCAAAACATTGCACAGAGCCTGGTGGAGAGAGAACACTTCCAAAGAAACACAAATAGCAAAACGAAGCTCAGTGCAGACACTGAACAAACAGGGAATACCGGAAGATTTCAGCTCTGAAGTCGGAAGAGCAAGTGCATGCAGCCCTGCAGTATAATACAGGATCAGTACTGGATAAGTAATGTAATGTATGTACACAGTGACTCCACCAGCAGAATAGTGAGTGCAGCTCTGGAGTATAATACAGGATGTAACTCAGGATCAGTACAGGATAAGTAATGTATGTACACAGTGACTCCACCAGCAGAATAGTGAGTGCAGCTCTGGAGTATAATACAGGATGTAACTCAGGATCAGTACAGGATAAGTAATGTAATGTATGTACACAGTGGCTCCACCAGCAGAATAGGGAGTGCAGCTCTGGAGTATAATACAGGATGTAACTCAGGATCAGTAATGTATGTACACAGTGACTTCACCAGCAGAATAGTGAGTGCAGCTCTGGAGTATAATACAGGATGTAACTCAGGATCAGTACAGGATAAGTAATGTATGTACACAGTGACTCCACCAGCAGAATAGTGAGTGCAGCTCTGGAGTATAATACAGGATGTAACTCAGGATCAGTACAGGATAAGTAATGTAATGTATGTACACAGTGACTCCACCAGCAGAATAGTGAGTACAGCTCTGGAGTATAAAATCGGTTTCACACAGGCCGCTAGAACAGACAATAAGCTGACGCCTCCTGTTTTCTGCAGCTCTTCTCAGCTTTGCTGTGTAGACTGGGATAGGGTCGGTAGAGTCATCTCATTATCATTAGAGCAAGGGGAATCAATAACTATTGTAAGTAGATCTGTCCTCCCTTCTGCAGACAATACAGGAAGTGTGTGCCTCCAATATGTCCTCCCCTATACAGACAATACAGGAAGTGTGCGCCTCCAATATGTCCTCCCCTATACAGACAATACAGGAAGTGTGCGCCTCCAATATGTCCTCCCCTATACAGACAATACAGGAAGTGTTCGTCTCCAATATGTCCTCTATACAGACAATACAGGAAGGAAGTGTGCGCCTCCAATATGTCCTCCTCTATACAGACAATACAGGAAGTGTGTGTCTCCAATATGTCCTCCCCTATACAGACACTACAGGAAGTGTGCGTCTCCAATATGTCCTCCCCTATACAGACACTACAGGAAGTGTGCACCTCCAATATGTCCTCCCCTATACAGACAATACAGGAAGTGTGCGTCTCCAATATGTCCTCCCCTATACAGACAATACAGGAAGTGTGCCTCCAATATGTCCTCCTCTATACAGACAATACAGGAAGTGTGCTCCTCCAATATGTCCTCCTCTATACAGACAATACACGAAGTGTGCTCCTCCAATATGTCCTCCCCTATACAGACAATACAGGAAGTGTGCACCTCCAATATGTCCTCCTCTATACAGACAATACAGGAAGTGTGCCTCCAATATGTCCTCCCCTATACAGACAATACAGGAAGTGTGCGTCTCCAATATGTCCTCCTCTATACAGAGAATACAGGAAGTGTGCGCCTCCAATATGTCCTCCCCTATACAGACAATACAGGAAGTGTGCGCCTCCAATATGTCCTCCCCTATACAGACAATACAGGAAGTGTGCGTCTCCAATATGTCCTCCCCTATACAGACAATACAGGAAGTGTGCGCCTCCAATATGTCCTCCCCTATACAGACAATACAGGAAGTGTGTGTCTCCAATATGTCCTCCTCTATACAGAGAATACAGGAATTGTGCGCCTCCAATATGTCCTCCTCTATACAGACAATACAGGAAGTGTGCGTCTCCAATATATCCTCCCCTATACAGACAATACAGGAAGTGTGCGCCTCCAATATGTCCTCCTCTATACAGACAATACAGGAAGTGTGCGCCTCCAATATGTCCTCCTCTATACAGACAATACAGGAAGTGTGCGTCTCCAATATGTCCTCCTCTATACAGACAATACAGTATGTGTGCGCCTCCAATATGTCCTCCTCTATACAGAGAATACAGGAAGTGTGCGCCTCCAATATGTCCACCTCTATACAGACAATACAGGAAGTGTGCACCTCCAATATGTCCTCCCCTATACAGACAATACAGGAAGTGTGCGCCTCCAATATGTCCTCCCCTATACAGACAATACAGGAAGTGTGCACCTCCAATATGTCCTCTTCTATACAGACAATACAGGAAGTGTGCGCCTCCAATATGTCCTCCTCTATACAGACAATACAGGAAGTGTGCGCCTCCAATATGTCCTCCTCTATACAGACAATACAGGAAGTGTGCGCCTCCAATATGTCCTCCTCTATACAGACAATACAGGAAGTGTGCACCTCCAATATGTCCTCCTCTATACAGACAATACAGGAAGTCTCTCCAATATGTCCTCCCCTATACAGACAATACAGGAAGTGTGCACCTCCAATATGTCCTCCTCTATACAGACAATACAGGAAGTGTCTCCAATATGTCCTCCTCCATACAGACAATACAGGAAGTGTCTCCAATATGTCCTCCTCTATACAGAGAATACAGGAAGTGTGCGCCTCCAATATGTCCTCCTCTATACAGACAATACAGGAAGTGTGCGCCTCCAATATGGCCGCCACCAGGGAAGTTTTTAAAAATTAAATATAAACAAATATTTACAATCTAAAAAAAATGGCTACCCCATTATTCCTCTTCTACGGACTGAAATCTAATGAATGGCCCCAGGAACACATGCATGTGACGTCCCCGTTATGGAGCACGTATGCGGCGCCATTAGAGGGACACGGTCTGATAAAACATTTTGTCGCTTGTAGATGAGCCAGAGAACCAACTCCAGACCTACACGAGCAGCGGAATAATATAGAATAATCTTCCTATAATAATACAATTTGGGAGGATTCCAGTTCTCCGGGACGTTCTGGAACATTTTCCTCGTTGAGCTGCGTTTATCTCATATTCTGTCTGAGCACAAACAGGAATGATCAGGACTCCAGGAAAACCCTTCACAGTCAGTAAGAAAGCAGCAACGTGTGCCGAGTGCTCCGACCGCCGGGACCCCAGACCCTACAATGGAGGTTACAGTCCTCAGCTGTGGCCATATTCAGATATTCACATTGATGGCGTCACATGGGGCGGCCGTGGCCGACAGCAGGTCAATGGTGGAAACACATGATGTCCATCCAACCAACAGGTCACTACAGCGCTCGATCGCACCATCTCCAGCCTCTGATCACATCATTAATAATCATAGAGTTCCTCCTCCGCCTCCTCTGCACGCACATCCCTCTTCATGAAGCATTTGACATCCCACAGACCGGTCACTGTCATCACATTTTATTACATGCCCCCGCTCATTACCACATTGTATTTGGATTCCTTGTGATATAGAGATTGCTTCTAAGGTCACACAGATTTATGCAAAGAATACATTTCTGCAGAACAACGCGGCCACTAGGGGGAGCAAACGGAGGACAGATTATACAGAGTGAGAGAGGTCAATGAGCTCCCTCTAGTGGCCGCCGCATGCAACTGAAATTTATACTGAAAGTACAAAATAAAAAACAACAAGACTTCAAAACACAGAAGTCTCCAGACATCAAGATGTGCGTGTAAGCGGCAGCTCAGACCGTCACTGAATATGTTCAGAATCCGCGCGGTCACCGGGAGATCAGGACAGTTCACACTTATGAGACCAATGAAAATAAAACGATGGTTATCACTTTGACAAATGTTACGGCTGAATTGCTCCTCCGATCTTCATTACTAGTACGACAGCTTTCAGAAGGAAATGAGGTGAACGTTTATCTCCGGTTCTGTTCACACTGGCGGCCAGCGCCTCCGTCGGCAGTTGTGTCACCAGGAATAGCGCAGCCTCCAGCACTGCTCTAGCAGAATCCCAACAGACCCCACTGTAAGTCAATGGGGTATTTCAGGCACCGCTGAGATCCGGCACATTATGAACGGACGCCATGACCCAGATGTGAACAGAGCCTTATACTCCCATTCTAGGGGATCTGGGAATATTTTATGTATAAAGGCGTCATATAAGGGGTCACTGCAGGCGCAGCCGTCACATTCTTACTATGGGGGATAGAACACACGGAGCGGGTTACATTGTTACTTCAATATAGTTCTGCAGTACTCTCCATGAACAGCAGGCGGCGCTGCAGCAATCAATGCAATGTAGTCAGTGACTAAAATCCATTCACAATACATTCCAAAAGAAGCAAAAAAAAAAAATCCTGAAGTTCTAGTCAAATGAAATCATTTTTTCTACTGACAAACGCGCCGCGTCCAATTATACTTCATTTTACACATCATTTAATCGATGTTTTGTGCGGTTGTTTCCCTGTAAAGATGATAATATTCCACGTGCGCGGCCGTTCTCAGGGTGATGTATGGAGTGTGATGATGCGTGTAATAGACTTGTATGATGCATTTAACAGGGGTGTGAAGACGCCGCATCGCCAGCACTTTATCACCCTCTTCCCTCTCGCAGGCGTCAAGCGACATGACTTGCTGTTACACAAGCTGCTCCATCTGTGCAGGAATCCCTCTCAGCAGGCAGGTAGGACAGTGAAAATGTCATCAATCTACAGGCGGCCAATAGGATCAATAACGAGAGGCGTTACCAATGGTGATGAAGCGCTGTCCAATGACGATCGGCTGTGCGACCGGAGAATATTCCTCCATCACGCGCCATGATCAGAACGCTCATCCGCCATAATGATGGTGACCGGATACCTGGACATTCCCAGCAGCGCGCAGGTAGAAAGACGCCGCAGGTTAAAATAGGAATCTGGCTTTGTAAATGGCGCCACGTTTATGAAGCTTCTGGGTGGGGGGGGCGACGTTCCGTCAGACGGGGCCGTACACGTCACTTATACATTTCAGGCTTCGCTACATCTGTAGGACAATGCGGAGTATTTGGCGCACGATATCACATTGTAATTATAAATATTGCATGACCACAGACGCCATCTCTACGTGTGTCCAGCATCTGTAGCGGCAAGGAAAACACCGAAAACGGAAGCGGCCACGTCCACTAAGGCGCTGCGGTTACTTTATGGCTTCTACATTGTGCCTATATGTATCATACAGATTAACCCCAGGCCAGAAGACACGTCCCTTCCCCCGCAGAGGCGCTGCTGGTCAGACGCACGCAGTCATCGTCCAGCTAAACTCCAAGGTGATGCGTAGACTGGAGGCTTCACTCAGTAACACCACACCTGCGGCCCTGACACCGCTTAGTAACAGTCTGCAGCTTGTTGCTAAGGAGCCATTGGCAGAGCGGTGAGCGTCGCGCAGGAGATCGCAGTTTCCCTTTCAGTCTCGCGGAGACACTCGGCCTCCTGACAACTCTCCTCATCTGCCCGCAAATCGTAAAGCCCCAGATAAATCGCCGCCCTGAGGGGGAGGGGGGGGGGGTCACTTTCTGAAAAGCCCCAGAAATGACTGATGATTAAGGGTCAAACATCACATCCAGATTACACTGCGGAACCGGCCTAAAAACGCGTATCACAAACTGTAGTGGAAAACGCACGAATCGGCGCGGAACGTAATTGCATCGCAATGATTGAAATCTACGGTGAAAATCGGAAACATTTCTGCAACCGATGGGACAGAACGCGGATCCCAGAATGCGCAGCACGAATACATTTCACAGCGGATTCTTCACTCTCCACGTGGATGGGGTTCGTTGTTGAATCGTAAATTGAACATTGACCTGAAATTTATTTTGGTGCGAATTCCACAACCGAAATTGTGCAACAAATATGAGATTTATGAACAAAGTCAAAAAAGACAAAATATCTCAGACGACTCAAAAGTTTTCCAGCACGGAATACGCCTCCCCTCCCCCACACAGCGTAAATCTGCGATGATGCCCAGGAGTCAAGAGATAAGAAACGGTGAGATGCAGGTCAGTCGCCCGCAGGACCAATCACTAATTATACTCCGCGCTTCAAGCCTGAACTAAAGATATAACGACATGGTGAGAAACGTGCAGGTGTGAATACTGCCCTAGTGTAGTCTGCAATGGATATCTCAGCGTACAAGGCTTCCACCTGCAGGCCACCGGCGGTACTGCATGCTTGGAGGAGTCGGGTTTTGACCCATTCACTTCATCAGAAATTCTCACTTTCCACCTGAAACAATTGAAGAAAAAAGGTCTCCACGTAAACACTTTAATATGGAGAAAACGGAAGGGAGAAGTTTACTGAGGAGAGAATCCGATCTGCGCACAGCGGCCCTGACATGCAATTAGAAGCCGCCATTCAGCCTTTCACATAAACGTCCTCCCCGCTCTCAGACGCGTCACTTTCCACAACTCGTTCACCTCGCTCATCAAACAGCCATTAGGAAGCTTTCAAAAGAAAAATGGGGTCTGTGGGAGGCGAGAGACCCCCCTCCGAACAGCATCTCAATTAGTCACCGCACACAGACCGGTCTTTAATACGGTTCAGATGGCCGGAACAGCGGCCCGATTCCTACGCACATTAAAGAAAGACGCCACCGGAGATAATTGCAGGAAGAAGCGCAGCAGGACAGCCATATAATTACTTCTTAATATAAACATCTTTCCGACTTCTTTCCACGCAATTGGCGGCTCATCGTCGGTGGAGTAACCTTGTTTTTGTTGTCAGCCGGTCGGGTACATTGCCTAAGAGGGTCTGCGAGCGCGCGGCTGATAGGTTCACGTGCCACGGACACATTATGTAGAGTGTGCTGGAACGAAGCCGCCGCAACACGCTGGACTGAGGATGAAGTGCTGATCCACGAGCCGCGCGGACGGCAGACGCATCTTCCCACCTCGTCCCTGACATTTCTATCTTCTCTTCTTCGCTCTCAACGGTTTGTGTTTTTTACCTCGGAAGAATCCAACAATAACAGCGGCATGAAAAGCGCAAGTGCGGGGCTGGAACCGCCACTCACCAGCGAAGAAGAAGCTGTCCGGAAACAGGAACGCTCCAGTGATGGGGGCCGCGCGGAGACAATCACTTGATTGCTTATTCCCGTCTCCTCGGTCCACCATGTGCCTGGTGTGTACAAGTCTTACAGAGCAGGTTAAACATCTCAGCGCCGGAAGGTCCTAGGATGGAGCAGAAATGGCGGAGAACCCCAATATATCCAACATCATAAACCGAGGATCACGGGAGGAAAACGTAAAACCACAGCCCAGGGGGAGACCGAGCAACGGGCGACGTCCAACAATCAGAACCCCGGAGACCCGAACGCATGTACCAGGGGGACTAAAGGGTCACTCCGCAAAACAGATAAAGTGTAAAGATTCTTCATCCAACAATCTGATCATCAAACAGAGACCCCCCCCTACAGTACACCAGTGATGAGACCCCCCCCCCCCTGCAGGACACCAGTGATGACGAGACCCCCCCTGCAGGACACCAGTGATGACGAGACCCCCCCTACAGTACACCAGTGATGAGACCCCCCCCCCCTGCAGGACACCAGTGATGAGACCCCCCCCTGCAGGACACCAGTGATGATGAGACCCCCCTGCAGGACACAATTGATGATGAGACCCCCCCTACAGGACACCAGTGATGATGAGACCCCCCCTACAGGACACCAGTGATGATGAGACCCCCACCTGCAGGACACCAGTGATGATGAGACCCCCCCCCCCTGCAGGACACCAGTGATGATGAGACCCCCATGCAGGACACAATTGATGATGAGACCCCCCCCTGCAGGACACCGGTGATGATGAGACCCCCACCTGCAGGACACCAGTGATGATGAGACCCCCCCCCCCCTGCAAGAGGCCAGTGATGAGAACCCCCCCCCCCTTCTACAGGACACCATTGACGATGAGACCCCACCCCCCTGCAGGACACCAGTGATGATGAGACCCCCCCCTGCAGGACACCAGTGATGAGGAGACCCCCCCCCTGCAGGACACCAGTGATGATGAGACCCCCCCCCCCTGCAGGACACCAGTGATGATGAGACCCCCCATGCAGGACACAATTGATGATGAGACCCCCCCCTGCAGGACACCGGTGATGATGAGACCCCCACCTGCAGGACACCAGTGATGATGAGACCCCCCCCCCCCCCTGCAAGAGGCCAGTGATGAGAACCCCCCCCCCCTTCTACAGGACACCATTGACGATGAGACCCCACCCCCCTGCAGGACACCAGTGATGATGAGACCCCCCCCCTGCAGGACACCAGTGATGATGAGACCCCCCCCCCCTGCAGGACACCAGTGATGATGAGACCCCCCCCCCCTGCAGGACACCAGTGATGATGAGACCCCCCCCCCCCTGCAGGACACCAGTGATGATGAGACCCCCCCCCCCTGCAGAACACCAGTGATGATGAGACCCCCCCCTGCAGGACACCAGTGATGATGAGACCCCCCCCCCTGCAGGACACCAGTGATGATGAGACCCCCACCTGCAGGACACCAGTGATGATGAGACCCCCCCCCCCCTGCAAGAGGCCAGTGATGAGAACCCCCCCCCCCTTCTACAGGACACCATTGACGATGAGACCCCACCCCCCTGCAGGACACCAGTGATGATGAGACCCCCCCCTGCAGGACACCAGTGATGAGGAGACCCCCCCCTGCAGGACACCAGTGATGATGAGACCCCCCCCCCTGCAGGACACCAGTGATGAGGAGACCCCCCATGCAGGACACAATTGATGATGAGACCCCCCCCTGCAGGACACCGGTGATGATGAGACCCCCACCTGCAGGACACCAGTGATGATGAGACCCCCCCCCCCTGCAAGAGGCCAGTGATGAGAACCCCCCCCCTTCTACAGGACACCATTGACGATGAGACCCCACCCCCCTGCAGGACACCAGTGATGATGAGACCCCCCCCCCTGCAGGACACCAGTGATGATGAGACCCCCCCCCCCTGCAGGACACCAGTGATGATGAGACCCCCCCCCCCCTGCAGGACACCAGTGATGATGAGACCCCCCCCCCCTGCAGGACACCAGTGATGATGAGACCCCCCCCCCCTGCAGGACACCAGTGATGATGAGACCCCCCCCCTGCAGGACACCAGTGATGATGAGACCCCCCCCCCTGCAGGACACCAGTGATGATGAGACCCCCCCCCCTGCAGGACACCAGTGATGATGAGACCCCCCCCCCTGCAGGACACCAGTGATGATGAGACCCCCCCCCCCCCCTGCAGGACACCAGTGATGATGAGACCCCCCCCCCTGCAGAACACCAGTGATGACCCCCCCCCCTGCAGGACACCAGTGATGAGACCTTCCCCCCTGCAGGACACCAGTGATGAGACCCCCCCCCCCCCTGCAGGACACCAGTGATGATGAGACCCCCCCCCCCCTGCAGGACACCAGTGACGATGAGACCCCCCCCCCCCTGCAGGACACCAGTGATGATGAGACCCCCCCCCCTGCAGGACACCAGTGATGATGAGACCCCCCCCTGCAGGACACCAGTGATGATGAGACCCCCCCCCTGCAGGACACCAGTGATGATGAGATCCCCCCCCTGCAGGACACCAGTGATGATGAGACCCCCCCCTGCAGGACACCAGTGATGATGAGATCCCCCCCCTGCAGGACACCAGTGATGATGAGACCCCCCCCCTGCAGGACACCAGTGATGATGAGACCCCCCCCCCTGGGTTGGACGATGATATGTATAATTATCAGTCGGGCTGTATAACACACCGTCCTCAGCTGTCAGTCACATGTTGCTGGGAGGAGCTTACTGTGTGTCCCCGCCCACTGACATCTATATAAGGAGAGGTCATTATTATGCAGCGGACTCATTATCATGGAGAAAATCTGCAGCAACAGGAAATAGAAGACGTTACAACGTACGCGGGACGGACACCGGCGCCGCTTACATTTTATTATTTGTTTCTTGTAAAGTCGGGTCACGGAGGAGAAATGTGCCGCGTTCCAGGATACAGGGCGGGCGACGCAGGGCCACCTTAATATCTCTAATAAATGGGTAACTGCCACGGAGAGACCAACAACGACCTGCGGATAAGCATGATGGGGGTTGTAGTGCACTCGCCCTCTACACACTGAGCGGAGTCGGAGTGTCGGCTGTTTATGGCGTCCTGTGTCCGTCTGTGGGCGCTGATTGGTGGATGGTTCTAATACAACAAAGAAAATATATATATATACACACACACACACATGCCCTCGTAGGCGACCCGTACATGTTATGCCCAAACACCATCTGCTATAAGACAACTACCCCCATTTTCCCCACGACTGACAGAAGGTCTTAGATTGTTCTATTCCCGTCTCTCCTAATAATGAAGATGACCGTTATTAAACGCACGCAGACGATATTCTACGTACAAGCGGCCGGAGACGCCATCACTCGTCTACACGTAATGGTGGAAGTTATACCGTCTGCACCAGGGAGGCGTCTGCACCGCTATCCCAGAATTCATGCGGAGCCGATAGTATGTTAAAAACATGCGACATGTTTCACCAAGATGTCGTCCTCAGGGGTACAATGCGGTGGATGGCGTCAGCAGATATAAGGGACTACAACTCCAACCAGACAAACATTCCATAGAGATCCTGACCCTATATCAGAGGTCTGTCCCATACTTCATGAGATCACTGGTTATCCAGAAGCCGATCTCAGTACCATGAACCCAACCCCGAGGATCCACCGGCCCAGCTCTGCTCAACGGCTGCAGCAACGAGAGCTCATTAGATCAGCAACCAAGTGACGGCAGAGGCCACGTGAGGGACGTGTTCACCGACAAGATACCGGGGAGAGGTCCACACAGGTACATATTCCGTCCATACGGAGCGCACGTCAGATGTGCGAGGAGACCCCGGATCAGAGACTGAAGTGGGGGCGCTGCCTGCGCTCAGCCCTTCTCTGCACATTGACCCTTCATGAGGCGAGGGGTCTCCTTTAAGAGAAACTTTATCATCAGTTTCATTTCTATCAACATGAAAAACAAAGAATCGTCAAGAAAGCGATAAAAGCGATAAAAGCGATTAACCATCAATGCGCCGAGTCACGGGAATAATTTATCAGAATTGTAAATCTATCGGAATTGAGAGAAATTGCAGGAGATGTTATTTACATCAATATAACATGAAATCTTCCCGCCGCCGGCGCCATTCATCCTCTACAGTCACTTAGTGTCATAAGCAAATGACCGGCCTATGTGTGGACACGCTGCTTAACCCCTTGTGTGCCAGCGTGGCCCCAGCCTTGTAGAGCTGCTCCAGTCAATAACCTGCAGGTTAATGTCGTTTACAGACGGTGACCTGCGAACCGACCCCTGAGGGCGAACATCAGCTCCGCGCAGCCATGAATGGTGTCCATAAATTACTGCTCGCTCCTACAGCACAGTCAGTATATATCACATAATGTACTTCATATATCACACACATCCCATATTTCTACTCCAGACCTATAAATGCTGCTCCTCCGACAATCAGAAACTCATCACCAATAAAAAGTCACACACAACTAATAACAAAGATGCGGAAACTAGGGGGACTAGGATATAACTGGTGTATAATAAGGGACTAGGATATAACTGGTGTATAATAAGAAGAGACTAGGAAATAACTGGTGTATAATAAGAAGAGACTAGGATATAACTGGTGTATAATAAGGGACTAGGATATAACTGGTGTATAATAAGAAGGGACTAGGATATAACTGGTGTATAATAAGAAGGGACTAGGATATAACTGGTGTATAATAAGGGACTAGGATATAACTGATGTATAATAAGAAGAGACTAGGATATAACTGGTGTATAATAAGAAGGGACTAGGATATAACTGGTGTATAATAAGAAGGGACTAGGATATAACTGGTGTATAATAAGAAGGGACTAGGATATAACTGGTGTATAATAAGAAGAGACTAGGAAATAACTGGTGTATAATAAGGGACTAGGATATAACTGGTGTATAAGAAGAAGAGACTAGGATATAACTGGTGTATAATAAGAAGGGACTAGGATATAACTGGTGTATAATAAGAAGGGACTAGGATATAACTGGTGTATAATAAGAAGAGACTAGGAAATAACTGGTGTATAATAAGGGACTAGGATATAACTGGTGTATAAGAAGAAGAGACTAGGATATAACTGGTGTATAATAAAGGAATAGGATATAACTGGTGTATAATAAGAAGGGACTAGGATATAACTGGTGTATAATAAGAAGAGACTAGGATATAACTGGTGTATAATAAGAAGGGACTAGGATATAACTGGTGTATAATAAGAAGGGACTAGGATATAACTGGTGTATAATAAGAAGAGACTAGGAAATAACTGGTGTATAATAAGGGACTAGGATATAACTGGTGTATAAGAAGAAGAGACTAGGATATAACTGGTGTATAATAAGAAGAGACTAGGAAATAACTGGTGTATAATAAGGGACTAGGATATAACTGGTGTATAAGAAGAAGAGACTAGGATATAACTGGTGTATAATAATAAGGGAATAAGATATGATTGGTGTATAATAAGGGAATAGGATCACATCACAATAAATCAGGTGCCACTTAAACCAATAGGAGCTTAGCAACAAGAGATCCACTGAAAGCATCAGGCTCCTGCAGCAGATTCCTCGGTGCATTGGTCACCAGGCTCCTCGATCTAATGACCGTCACGTTGTACGCGAATTGCACCCACTAAGGCAGACGAGCAAATAAAAACCGTTCGCAGTATCGACAGATTGCCGTGTAGCTGCATCCAAAGCAGAGCAACTTTCCAAGAAGTCCATGTAATGAGTCCCTGAAGAATACGACGTGACCGTCAGTTTAGCCTTAAACGACCCGATCTTCCACCAGGCCGGCAGTCAGCTGTCCAGATTATAGTCCCATCACACCCTTCTCCCGCACGGGCAGTACCCCCCACAATGGGGGACATTTATTTACTTTTCCCACTCAAATTATTTTTTCAGTTAGTAAAATCAAACTAATCACAGAATAGATATCAGAGCCCCCCCCCCCCCCCCGCCCACATACAGTCCACTGTGAGATATCAGAGCCCCCCCGCATACAGTCCACTGTGAGATATCAGAGCCCCCCCGCATACAGTCCACTGTGAGATATCAGAGCCCCCCCGCATACAGTCCACTGTGAGATATCAGAGCCCCCCGCATACAGTCCACTGTGAGATATCAGAGCCCCCCCCCCCGCCCGCATACAGTCCACTGTGAGATATCAGAGCCCCCCCGCATACAGTCCACTGTGAGATATCAGAGCCCCCCCGCATACAGTCCACTGTGAGATATCAGAGCCCCCCGCATACAGTCCACTGTGAGATATCAGAGCCCCCCCCGCATACAGTCCACTGTGAGATATCAGAGCCCCCCCCCCCGCCCGCATACAGTCCACTGTGAGATATCAGAGCCCCCCCGCATACAGTCCACTGTGAGATATCAGAGCCCCCCCGCATACAGTCCACTGTGAGATATCAGAGCCCCCCCGCATACAGTCCACTGTGAGATATCAGAGCCCCCCCCCCCCGCCCGCATACAGTCCACTGAGATATCAGAGCCCCCCCGCATACAGTCCACTGTGAGATATCAGAGCCCCCCCCCCCGCCCGCATACAGTCCACTGTGAGATATCAGAGCCCCCCGCATACAGTCCACTGTGAGATATCAGAGCCCCCCCCCCCCGCATACAGTCCACTGTGAGATATCAGAGCCCCCCGCATACAGTCCACTGTGGGATATCAGAGCCCCCCCCCGCCCCATACAGTCCACTGTGAGATATCAGAGCCCCCCCGCATACAGTCTACTGTGAGATATCACCGCATACAGTCCACTGTGAGATATCAGAGACCCCCCCCCCCCGCATACAGTCCACTGTGAGATATCAGAGCCCCCCGCAGACAGTCCACTGTGAGATATCACCGCATACAGTCCACTGTGAGATATCACCGCATACAGTCCACTGTGAGATATCACCGCATACAGTCCACTGTGAGATATCAGAGCCCCCCCGCATACAGACCAGTGTGAGATATCAGAGCCCCCCGCATACAGTCCGCTGTGAGATATCAGAGCCCCCCGCATACAGACCACTGTGAGATATCAGAGCCCCCCCCCGCATACAGTCCGCTGTGAGATATCAGAGCCCCCCCGCATACAGTCCACTGTGAGATATCAGAGCCCCCCGCATACAGACCAGTGTGAGATATCAGAGCCCCCCGCATACAGTCCGCTGTGAGATATCAGAGCCCCCCGCATACAGACCACTGTGAGATATCAGAGCCCCCCCGCATACAGTCTGCTGTGAGATATCAGAGCCCCCCCGCATACAGTCCACTGTGAGATATCAGAGCCCCCACATACAGACCAGTGTGAGATATCAGAGCCCCCCGAATCCAGTCCACTGTGAGATATCA